>NC_041392.1:391742931-391783751 GCF_002162155.2 Triticum dicoccoides
TATGTTTGGTGGCCGGGCCTCCTCATCATCGTCTTCACTTTGCGACCCCTTCTCCTTGTTCTCGGTATTTAACTTGCCGGCCTGTTTAAAAACCCAATATTCTTTGTTGTTGTGATTGGCTGGTTTGTCAGGAGTGTCATGTATTTGGCATGGGCGATCGAGTATGCGGTCCAAGCTGGATGGGCCCAAATTGTTCCTTTTGAACGGCTTCTTTCGCTGGCCGGACTTGCAGCCGCTGAATCCGGCGTTGACCGTTGTGTCGTCGGTATTGTCACCATTGTTTCGATGCTTGTGTCTGTTGCGTTGGGGCTTGCCGTTGCTACTCTTGGCTTCCGCAGTGCCAGGTTCGCTTGCCCTATTATTGCTACAAGCCAGCCAACTTTCACCGGCCATGCAAAAGCGGGTCATAAGTGTCATAAGGGCTGCCATGGACTTCGGCTTCTCTTGGCCGACGTGTCGGGCGAGCCATTCGTCCCGGATGCTGTGTTTGAAGGCCGCCAAGGCTTCGGCATCCAGACAGTCCATGATCTGGTTCTTTTTAGTTAAGAACCTAGTCTAGAGTTTCCTGGCCGACTCTTCGGGTTGTTGAATTATGTGACTTAAGTCATCGGCATCCGTCAAACATATGTACCTTGGAAGTTCAAGGAAGGCTTCTTCCAAGTCCTCCAGCTGCCAATGGAATTTTCGAGCAGACTGTTCAGCCAGTGCCAGGCTGGCCCTTTGAGTTGTAGGGGGAGGTATTTAATGGCATGAAGGTCATCGCCGCGGGCCATCTGAATATGGAGAATGAAGTCTTCAATCCATACCGCGGGGTCTGTGGTTCCATCGTATGATTCGATATTCACGGGTTTGAACCCTTCTGGGAATTCATGTTCCATGACTTCAACAGTGAAGCAGAGAGGGTGTGCGGCGCCTCTATATCGGGCCAGTTCGTGACGTAGTTTGGATGGAGTCAATCTGCGGCTTTCGGCTTGGACGTAATTGTACTTGCCATGCATGTTCGGCTTGATAGCAGTCGTCGCACGTCGAGGCACGCCCCCATGATCTGTAGATCGAGCTAGACGGACCTGTTTTATTCTTCAGGCCCTGCCGGAGATCATGCATGTCTCCCTGAGCAGTTTTGTCTCTGCCTTTACGGCGAGGGTAAGGCGGGCTTGTGTTGCCGCTTTGTCCCGGCCACGTGGCGGTCGGTCAGCCGCATTGTGCGCTGATGGCATGGGCTCTAGTGCCTCGTCATCGAATTGAGGTAGTAATTTGCGCTTCAGGTAACTTTTGAGTGGTCTCTTGAGGCCGTATTCTTTGGCTTCGAGGACATTAGTCCATCTATCATTGAGCAAATCTTGATCAGCTTGAAGCTGTTGTTGCTTCTTTTTTAGGCTCCTTGCAATGGCTATCAGCCGGTGCTTCAAGCGCTCCTGCTCGAGAGGCTCCTCAGGCACGATGAAATCCTCGGTGCCGAGGCTTGCCTCGTCCTCGGAGAGTGGAAGGTAATTACTGTCCTTCGAGTTTTTGTGTACGGACTGTTCATTAGGGCTGACTCGCCCATCTCCCCATTCGTCCTGTTCAGAAGTTGGCTGAACGGGGTCTTCATTGTCTTCGGCACTGTCTAGAGTGTTATCTTCTCCTGTGCCAGTGTTGTTGTCTTTGCTGCGGCGTGACTTAGAGCGGCGCCGCTGACGCCGACGCTTTGGTTGTATCTCGGGAGGTTTATCCTCAACTGGATCTTCCTCGTCATCGCCGCTATTCTCTTTTGGTGCATCCACCATGTATACGTCATACGAGGAAGTGGCCGTCCAGCATCTGGTAAATGGCGGGTTTTGGGCCTCTTCTTCTCCGGCATCGTCGTCCATACCAATGATGTCATCGGAGCCGTAATCGAGCATGTCAGTCAGGTCTTCGACAGTGGCTATTAACTGGGCGGGGGGTGGGAAGCGAAATTCTCCATCATCGGCCTCCAGTTCAAACCGGATATAATTCGGTTGTGAGTCCCTCGCTAGCTAGAGTGTTTTTAATGAGTTTAGCATGTCGCCTAAAGGTGAGTACCAGAAGATGTCCGCGGAGCTGAATTCAACGATCGACGCCCGATCAAGCTCGTCATGCACGGATGCACATGCCTCGGAACCTGTAGCCGGAAATGTGTCAGAGGTTTTGGCAACACAGATCTCACTTGATGTTGGGTCTGTGTGCGGCTCCAACGCTGCTGAGTCTGCAGCCTCCATGGCAGCGTTGAGCCTCCCGTCCTCGTATGGCATGATCTGCTCCCGATCTAGAGCCGGAGCGGTTGTAGGTTAGATCTCCTGGGTGTGGTTCGATGACATATTTAAGTCATGTTCATCGTGGTGACAGGGAGCGGCTACTGCCACGGTCTCGAATCCGTCGAAGATCAAGTCTCCACGGATCCAAATCTGACCTGATGGCCAGGGGCGTAGCTATCGATCTGCTCTAGATGGCCAAGCGAGTTGGCCCGCAGTGCGAAGCCACCGAACACGAAGATCTATCCAAGGTGGAAGGTTTCTCCCTGGACAATGTTGTTGTGGATGATTGACAGGGCCACCGAACCTCTTGGCGGTGACACAGCGGAACTCTCAATGAAAGCACCAATGTCGATGTCAAAACCGGTAGATCTCGGGTAGGGGGTCCCAAACTGTGCATCTGAGGTTGATGGTAACAGGAGACAGGGAACACAATGTTTACCCAGGTTCGGGACCTCTTGATGGAGGTAAAACCCTATGTCCTCCTAGATTAATATTGATGAGTATGGGGGTTACAAGAGTTGATCTACCACGAGATCGTAATGGCTAAAATCCTAGAAGTCTAGCCTATCGGATTGTCCTTGTCCTTACGGACTAAGCCCTCCCATTTATATAGACACCGGAGGGGACTAAGGTTATACAAGGTCAGTTACATAGAAAATAGTATATCCGGCCACTTGGCTTGCCATCCACGTAAGGAAAAGTCCTATCCGGACACGGGAGAAAGTCTTCCATCTTGTATCTCCATGGCCCAATAGTCCGGCCCATGTCGAACAGGCCGGACGTCCGAGGACCCTTAGTCCAGGACTCCCTCACTACTCTATGTCAGCACGATATTAATATGGAACCTGATGCTAAACCTGTTGTTGATCACCAAAGACGTTTAAATCCTAAAATCAAAGAAGTGGTAAGAATTGAAATATTGAAGCTTCTGGAAGCAGGTATAATCTATCCCATAGCTGATAGTAGATGGGTAAGTCATGTTCATTGTGTCCCTAAGAAGGGAGGTATTACTGTTGTTCCTAATGATAAAAATGAACTTATTCCACAAAGAATTGTCACAGGTTATAGAATGGTAATTGGTTTTAGAAAATTAAATAAAGATACTAGAAAAGATCATTACCCTCTATTGTTTATTTATCAAACGCTAGAAAGACTATATAAGCACACACTCTTTTTTTCCTAGACAGATATTCTGGTTTTTCTTAGATACCAGTTTCACAACCCGATCAAGAGAAAACCACCTTTGTCCTTTTTGAACTGATGTCTACTACGCAACTTTATCCTGGTAGACGTTGTTGGGCCTCCAATTGCAGAGTTTTGTAGGACAGTAGCAAATTTCCCTCAAGTGGATGACCTAAGGTTTATCAATCCGTGGGCGGCGTAGGATGAAGATGGTCTCTCCCAAACAACCCTGCAACCAAATAACAAAGAGTCGCTTGTGTCCCCAACACACCCAATACAATTGTAAATTCTATAGGTGCACTAGTTCGACAAAGAGATGGTGATACAAGTGTAATATGGATAGTAGATATGGGTTTTTGTAATCTAAAAATATAAAAACAGCAATGTAGCAAGTAACAAAAGTGAGCGCAAATGGTATTGCAATGCTTGGAAACAAGGCCTAGGGTTCATACTTTCACTAGTGCAAGTTCTCTGAACAATCATAACATAACTAAATCATATGGCAATCCCTCAACGTGCAACAAAGAGTCAATCCGAAGTTCCTATCATGGAGAACATAAGATGAAATTGCTTTTAGGGTACGAAACCACCTCAAAGTTATTATTTTCAATCAATCAATTGAGCTATTCCTATAAGTGTCACAAACAGCCCAAACGTTCGTAGTAAAATAACACCATATGACACACATCAATCAACCCTAATGTCAACTAGATACTCCAATGTCACCACAAGTATCCGTGGTTCAATTATATGATGTGCATAAAAAAACTTCAGATTCATAATATTCAATACAACACAAATAATGTCAAAGAGTGCCCCAAGATTCCCACCGGAGAAACAAGGACAAAAACATGCATCAACCCCTATGCATAGATTACCCCAATGTCACCTCGGGAATCTGCGAGTTGAGTGCCAAAACATACATCAAGTGAATCAATAGAACACCCCATTGTCACCACATGTATCCCATGCAAGACATACATCAAATGTTCTCAAATCCATAATAGTATTCAGTCTGATAATAGTGAAACCTCAAAGGTAAAACTCAATGCATCACAAGGAGATAGAGGGGGAGAAACACCTTACGATCCAACTATAATAACAAAGCTCGTGGTACATCAAGATAGTCCCATATCAAGAGCACGAAAGAGAGAGATCAAACACATAGCTATTGGTACATACCCTCAGCCTCGAGGGTGAACTACAACCTCCTCGTCATGGAGACCACCGAGATGATGAAGATGGCCACTGGTGATGGTTTCCACCTCTGGCAGGGTGCCGGAACGGGCTCCCGATTGGTTTTTCATGGCTACAGAGGCCGACGGCGGCGGAACTCATGATCTAGGTTTATTTCTGGGGGTTTCTATATTTATAGGAATTTTTGGCATTGGGAACAAGTCAGGGGGTGTCCACGAGGCGATGACAAGACAAGGGGCATGCCCTAGGGGGGTCGCGCCCTCCACCCTTGTGGATGCCTTGTGGCTTTTCTGGCCCAACTCTTTTGCTCCGGGGGCTTCTTCTGGTCCGTAAAAAATCACGCAAATTTTCAGCTCATTTAGACTCCGTTCGATATTCCTTTTCTGCAAAACTCAAAATCAAGGAAAAAACAGAAACTGGCACTGGGCTCTAGATTAATAGGTTAGTCCAAAAAGTAATATAAAATGGCATATAAATGCATATAAAACATCCAAGATGGATAATATAATAGCATGGAACAAAAAAAATACATACGTTGGAGACGTATCAAGCATCCCCAAGCTTAATTTCCGCTCATCCTCGAGTAGGTAAATGATAAAAACAGAACTTTTGATGCGGAATGCTACCTAACATATTTATCCATGTATTCTTGTTTACTGTGGCAAGAATATTCAGATACATAAGATTCAAAACAAAACTTTAATATTGACATAAAAACAATAATACTTCAAGCATACTAATAAAGCAATCATGTCTTCTCAAGACAACATGGCCAAAGAAAGTTATCCCTACAAAATCATATAGTCTGGCTATGCTCCATCTTCATCACACAAAGTATTAAGTCATGCACAACCCCGATGACAAGCCAAGCAATTGTTTCATACTTTTGATGTTCTCAAACCTTTTCAACTTTAATGCAGTACATGAGCGTGAGACATGGACATAGAAATATAGGTGGAATATAATATGGTGGTTGTGGAGAAGACAAAAAGAAGGAGATAGTCTCACATCAACTAGGCGTATCAACGGGCTATGGAGATGCCCATCAATATATATCAATGTGAGTGAGTTGGGATTGCCATGCAACGGATGCACTAGAGCTATAAGTGTATGAAAGCTCAAAAAGAAACAAAGTGGGTATGCATCCTACTTGCTTGCTCATGAAGACCTAGGAAATTTTGAGGAAGCCCATCGTTGAAATATACAAGCCAAGTTCTATAATGAAAAATTCCCACTAGTATATGAAAGTGACAATATAGGAGACTCTCTATCATTAAGATCATGATTCTACTTTGAAGCAAGTGTGGTAAATGATAGTAGCATTGCCCCTTCTCTCTTTTTCTCTCATTTTTTTTGTTCTTTTTTGTTCTCTTTTTTTGGCCTCTTTTTTCTCTATTTTTATTTTTTTTCGTCCGGAGTCTCATCCCGACTTGTGGGACAATGCTCTAATAATGATGATCATCACACTTTTATTTAATTTACAACTCAAGAATTACAACTCGATACTAGAACAAAAGATATTACTCTATATGAATGCCTCCGGTGGTGTACCGAGATGTGCAATGACTCAAGATTGACATGTATAAAAATATATGAATGGTGGCTTTGTCACAAATACGATGTCAACTACATGATCATGCAAAGCAATATGACAATGATGAAGCATGTCATAATAAACGGAACGGTGGAAAGTTGCATGGCAATATATCTCAGAAAGGCTATGGAAATGCCATAATAACTAGGTATGGTGTCTATTTAGAGGAAGGGTATAAGGTGGTTGTAATGCACCAGCGAAAGTTGCGCGGTACTAGAGAGGCTAGCAATGGTGGAAGGGTGAGAGTGCGTATAATCCATGTACTCCACATTAGTCATAAAGAACTCACATACTTATTCCAAAAGTCTATTAGCTATCGATACAAAGTACTACGCACATGCTCCTAGGGATATAGATTGGTAGGAAAAGACCATCGCTCGTCCCCGACCGCCACTCATAAGGAAGACAATAAATAAATAAATTATGCTCCGACTTCATCACATAATGGTTCAGCATACGTGCATGCTACGGGAATCACAAACTTTAACACAAGTATTTCTACAATCCACAATTACTCACTAGCATGACTCTAATATCACCATGTTTATATCACAAAACAATCATAAGGAATCACACTTCTCATAGTATTCAATGCACTTTATATGAAAGTTTTTATTATACCCATCATATTAGATTAAATTCATAACCTAAGCAAATTACCATGCTGTTTAGAGAGACCCTTCAAATAATATAAGTGAAGCATGAGAGTTCAATAATTTCTTCAAAATAAAACTACCACCTTGCTCTAAACAAATATAAGTGAAGCACTAGAGCAAATGACAAACTACTCCAAAAGATATAAGTGAAGCTCGATGAGTAGTCGAATAATTATGTAACTATGTGAAGACTCCTTCTCATAAATAAATTTTCAAATTTGAAGTACTTTATTCAAACAGCAAGCAAAACAAAATAAAATGACATTGCAAGGATAGCACATATCATGTGAAGAAGCAAAAACTTAGGCTCAACCAAATCTTACCGATAGTTGTTGAAGAAGAAAGGTGTGATGCCAACTGGGCATTCCCAAGCTTAGATGCTTGAGACTTCTTGAAATATTGACTAAGGATGCCTTGGGCATCCCCAAGCTTGAGCTTTTGTGTCTCATTAATTCCTCTCATATCACGGTTTCCCTAATTCTTAAAAACTTCATCCACACAAAACTCAACAAGAACTCGTGAAATAAGTTAGTATAAATCCACGCTAAATGTTATCATTCTCTACTGTTGAAAATCACTAAAATTATAATTTGACATTGCATAATAAATGCCTCTGCATATTTAACACCCTATCCTCAAATAGAATCATTAAACAAGCAAACATATACAAACAATGCAATCATAACAACAATCTATCAAAACAGGATAGTCTATAAGAATGGAAGAGGAATCATACTTATTTAACTCCAAAAATTCTGAAAATTTACCACACTGTAGAAAAATTGTTGTTGGTCATAATGTAAAAATTTCAGGATTTTATCATGTTCAAACTGTTCACCAATATTAAAAACATACCAGCAATCTTTCTGTTTTCAAACAGCAACATATAGACTTGCAAAATAAGCATGGTAAAGGCTATACTTGACCTTTTTATTGAGATAAAATATGAAAAACATTACTCTAAATAACAGCAAGAAAATCCTAATAAAATGAAAAGATTGTCCAAGAAAAACTCATATTATGTGGTGAATAAAAATATAGCATCAAGTAAATTTACCGATGAACGAAGACGAAAGAGGGGACGCCATCCGGGGTATCCCCAAGCTTAGGCTCTTGATTGTACTTGAATATTACCTTGGGAGTGCCTTGGGCATCCCCAAGATTAGGCTCTTTCCACTCCTTATTCTGTAGTCCATCGAATCTTTACCCAAAATTCGAAAACTTCACAACCCAAAACTTGACAAAAAACTCGTAAGCTCCGTTAGTATAATAAAGCAAATCACCACTTTGGTACTGTTGTGAACTCATTCTAAATTTATATTGGTGTTATATATACTGTATTCTAACTTCTCGATGGTTCATACCCTCGAATACTACAATTAGATTAATCAAAATAAGTAAACAACACAATGAAAACAGAATCTGTCAAAAACAGAATAGTCTGTAGTAATACGGAAACTTCGTATACTTCTGTAACTCCAAAAATTCTAAAACATTAGGACAACCTGGGAAATTTGTATGTAAAATCTTGTGCAAAAAGAATCAGTATTTTATAACTCTTCTGTAAAAAATGAAAATTATTTTACTGGGCGCAAAAGTTTCTGTTTTTCAGCAAGATCAAATCAATTATAACCGTAAGCTATCGCAAAGGTCTTACTTGGCACTTTATTGAAACAAAGGCTATAGATCATGATTAATACAGTAGCCTAGTCATGTTAACACACAAAAATAGTAAGGGTAAATGTTGGGTTGTCTCCCAACAAGCGCTTTTCTTTAATGCCTTTCTAGCTAGGCATGATAATTTCAATGATGCTCACATAGAAGATAGGAATTGAAACATAATGTGAGCATCATGAAGCATTTGACAAGCACATTTAAGTCTAACCCACTTCCTATGCATAGGTATTTTGTGATCAAACAAATTATGGGATCAAGAATCAACAAGCACAGGAAGGTAAAGCAAGCAAAACTTCAAGATTTTCAACACGTAGAGAGAAAACTTGATATTATTGCAATATGTAAGAGCACATGTTCCTCTCTCATAATAATTTTCAGTAGCATCATGAATGAATATAACCATCATGAGATACATAATCCAATTGAAAATAAAAATCATGATGACAAGTTTCATGGTTATCATTATTCTTTATAGCATACATGTCATCACAATAATCATCATAGATAGCTACTATATTTTCATAATCAATTGGAACCTCTTCCAAAATAGTGGATTCATCACTAAATAAAGTCATGACCTCTCCAAATCCACTTTTATCAATATTATGAAAAGATTCAACACCCTCCAAAATAGTGGGATCATTACCTAGAGTTGACACTCTTCCAAACCCACTTTCATCAACATAATCATCATAAATAGGAGGCATGCTATCATCACAATAAATTTTCTCATCAAAACTTGGGGGACAAAAATTATCATCTTCATCAAACATAGAATCCCCAAGCTTGTGGCTTTGCATATCATCAGTATAATGGATATTCAAGGAATTCATACTAACAACATTGCAATCATGCTGATCATTCAAAAATTTAGTGCCAAACATTTTATAGACTTCTTCTAACACTTGAGCACAATTTTCCTTTCCATCATTTTCACGAAAGACATTAAAAAGATGAAGCATATGAGGCAGCCTCAATTCCATTTTTATAGTTTTCTTTTATAGACTAAACTAGTGATAAAACAAGAAACTAAAAGATTCAATTGGAGGATCTAAAGATATACCTGCAAGCACTCACCTCCCCGGTAATGGCGCTAGAAAAGAGCTTGATGTCTACTATGCAACTTTATCCTGGTGGAAAGTAGAAAATTTCCCTCAAGTGGATGACCTGAGGTTTATCAATCCATGGCAGGCATAGGATGAAGGTGGTCTCTCTTAAACAACCCTACAACCAAATAACAAAGAGTCTCTTGTGTCCCCAACACACCCAAATAATGGTAAATTCTATAGTTGCACTAGTTCGGCGAAGAGATGGTGATTGTAGCGACCCGACCCGAATGGATCGAAGTCTCTGTGCTTAAGAGTCATCCCTGGATCGATATGCTGACACATACAGTACTCAAGGACTTATAACAGAGGTAAATCACATGTATAGAGTAACATAAATACTATTACCTCAATCCATATAGCGGAAGAAATAACAAAGCTGTCGAGTCCCAACAACACCAATGGCAAAGTTCAGTGTAGACATCGTAATCCTAACGTATCACTTACTCATCAAATAATTCCTACAACATGAGACGTTCCAGCCATGTAGGTCGGTACATTAAATGTACTGGCAATTTCACACCATAGAATAATAATGAAAATGTCTATCTCTATATGCATATTTGGCTAGTGGAGGCTCTAAGTTTAATTTTGCATAAAGCCAATTTTTTCCTACAACAAAGGAATAAATCTTATTTACTACTAAGTTAAATTACCCATATTGACAAGGTAACCCCAACTCAATCCCAAAATCACCAAATCATTAATAACCCAACAATTTCATTAAATAGAGTGATGAGATCAACCAATAATTTACTTCCAGATACTCAAAGTTGTCCATAACTGGGGACACGGCTAATCATGATTAGTTTGTACACTCTATAGAGGTTTGCGCACTTTTCTCCACAAGACTCGACCGCATCCATGATCGGAAGATCGAGACATAGCCTTTCTGAAGAGGCCCCCTTAATCGATAGATAGGCCGGTACACCTAAAATTTCCCTACATCTGCTAGCCCATCATGGAAAGATTTCCCACAACTTACTTAACTATGCCAGAGCCCATAATGTCTTGTGGATGCCCACGGAAGTTTCTAGGTATGAATAATCATATGATCCCTTTGAGCCTGGGTGGCATTCCATAGTATGATCACATGGGTACCCTGGGATCTCCTTGGACAACACTGGATTCCCCAGGTGCCCACAACCAATCCATCTAGATGTGTATTAAAGTATCCACCTTAAGTTTCCCTTAGTTACTAACTCTCACAACTTGCATGATTCTCACATACCAATCCTCGTCTACGAGCATGGCTAAGCAATATATGACATAACGAATAATCCCAGGTGCTTCAAGAAGGTAATAGATTCCTATCTCATCACTACATAGCAAACCCAATTCCCAATCCTACTCATGCAATCTTTGAGGGGTGTATCTAATGCAAGTAAAACTGGGTATGAAAAGTATGATCAAAGTGTGAACTTACCTTGTACTGTTAATGAAGATTCTTCGTACTCAAAATTCCGGATAGTTCTACTCATCACACTCCGATCAATCTATCGTAAGCAAGCAATTGAACCACACATAAGCAATCTCTCAAAAGATACAAAAGAACAAAGAAAATACTTCAGAAAACTTCAAAACCATCAAATAAAAATCATGGACATAAACATATTTTTAACAACAGCAAAATAGTGTGATTTTATCTTAACGGAAAGCACAAGTTAAGAGCTTCAATTTGCAAAAAGAATCAATTGAATCGGAGTTATAAAACTCAAGTTATAGCCAAAACAAGTTTGAATTCAATTCTAATCTAATTAAAATTTTAAAATTTCAAAAATTTGATTTTATATCTTCTCTGGATAGTTGATATCATCACGAAGAAATTGGCACTTGTTTCGTCAAATTTAGACAAACAAGTAAAAAGGTGTGACGGTTTTAAAATCAAGGACTAATCTGTAAGAAAACTATTTACATCTGGGTCCCTACCTACGTAACAGAAAAACTAATGGACGAACGTTCGCAACAGAACCTAAACGATGAAAATTATTCTCTACAAAGGCTTAAACAACGAACGCTCGCTAGTTAAAGGAAAACATTTCAAAAAAACAATATGGTTCGTTTGATCCAGATCTGACGACGATGGGGGATGGGAAGGTACGACGATGGCGCAGCGTCAGCGACGGAGAAGACGGCGGCGGCGGCAGCGGCGGCTGCGAGCGAGGGAGGCGGTTCCCGCAGCGGCGGACGGCGGCTCCAACGGCGGCGCAGTCGACGGCGGCGACGGCTGCGGACAGCGACGGCTGCTCTGGGGTCGCCAGCGACGGGCAGAGAGACAGAAGGGCGCAGCTCGGCGAGGAGAAGTTGAAGGTGGCGGCGGCTTCGGTCGAGGGCGGCGGTGGAGCGCGGGAAAAGGCGGTGGCGCTGCGGCGGCGTCTCAAACTCCGGCGAGTGCGGGCGCGAGCTGCGGTGGCTGTTGCGGCTTGGAGGAGGAGGGAGAGAGGGGCCGGGGCCTCGGCTTAAAAAGGGGAAAGGAAAGGCGGTGGCTTGGGCGAGGGGCAGAGGCGAGGGGGCGATGTCCTGCTCGGACACGGCGGCGGCAGCGCGGGGCTCTGGCTGGAGCTCTGGGACGGACCCGACATGTAGGTCCCACCAGTCGGTGGCTTGCGAGGCGACGTGCGCGCAAATGAGGCAAGCGGGC
Organism: Triticum dicoccoides; assembly: GCF_002162155.2. Taxonomy (NCBI): domain Eukaryota; kingdom Viridiplantae; phylum Streptophyta; class Magnoliopsida; order Poales; family Poaceae; genus Triticum; species Triticum dicoccoides. The sequence goes on from NC_041392.1 coordinate 391,755,240, forward strand.
GAGCGAGCGGTAGGCGGTGCGGGGCGCGGTGCTGGAAGGCCGCTGCTGGGCGGGCCGGGTGGCCTGGCAAGGCGCGGTCGGTGGGCTTCTCTCGTTTTTTTTGAAACACAACAAAAATAAAAAATAAACAACAAATAATAAAATGATATATAGTCGTATTATATATCAAATTTTTCAGAAAAAGATTTTCTAAAACATGAACTATTTATCAAGGCCAAATAAATGACATAGAAAAATTAAATAAAGCAAAAAGTGCTCTTCGTTTATTTAAAAACCAACTAAAAATACTTGAAAATACCAAAATAATTTCAAACTCATTTTTCTCTAATTTTTTTACTGTAGGGAATCATTTTACCCTATTTTCCATATATTTTATTTTTGGAGAAAAATAATTTAAATAAAAACCAAATACTCCAAATTGAAAGTGGGTTTCGAAACAACTTCAAAGGACTTTGAATTTGATTCTTTGAAACCTCCAACTCTCTTTCTTAGCATTTGAAGAAGTCATTTTATCTTCTCTCATGAAACTCATTGAGTTGCATAAAGTTTCCCAATTTGCAATAGTTCCAAATGGAATTCAAATCTTTTCAAAACCCTTTTATTTATTTAAATGGAAGAAGTCATGTCATCTTCTCTCTAGGGTTTTGTATTTGAAAAGAATTTGAATTCATGGAGAGCAGAATGCAAAGTGAAAGTTTGGGAAAGTCATTTCATTCCCTCTCATTCAACTTTCAAAAAAAATTCAAATTTCACTCAATTTCACACAACAAATCACACAAGCAATCATTATCGCTTAATTAATATAACATTCCAAAATTTAGAATTTTGGGATGTTACAAACCTACTACCCTTAAAATGAATCTCGCCCTCAAGATTCGGAGAGGCTAGCAAGAAATAGGTTAGGTTCAGGGTTTCCTCGAAAGTCCATTCATTGGCACGAAGGTCTGGGGTGCTACCACCCTTAGAGTCATGGTTATGGTTGACTCATGTACTCCATTCTTATGGTTGACAGGGTCGGTCTTCTTAGATCTTTGGAATAATTCCTTCTCTGGGCTCTTTCGGTAGTGGCATAACTTTTTCCTCAATTCTCTTGTCATTTTATCTTGGTACGGTCCTCCTATGACTGGGTCTTCTTAGCTGACGGGTCTGGCGCCAATACTAAACAACTATCGATATCTCATGGTGGTCGTCAAACAATTTGACTGGGTCCCTGCAGAAAACGGGTCCGGGCTTCATTCTCACCGTATGACCTACTATTGGTAACTGTTGCCTTGTACAAGGGAAAATTTTCATATCATTCTAAGGTTTAAACAAGTTTTCGATCATCGTCGTTCTACTATGGGTAAGTCACTCAGATTTACCATCTCATATAGCAAGGTGAATAATAAGAGTAAGTCGGCATGGTGATCAATCCATTCCGCACCCAAATCATTACCTTGCATATGGTTTAGTGAATCTCGCATTCTAACACACGGTCATCCTCACAAGCATTGCAGAATTCCTCTTGTCCATGAACTAAGTTCGAATAATCCATTGATTCTGCAAGCCAAACAAACATCTATCGTTTCTTCACTCTCAGGTTTTGCGTAACTCCTATAAGATCGTCTATTGATAAAGGCATATCCTCTTCCAGGGTTTTTCCTTCAGCAAGAGTGTGCTTGCTTCTTGGCAGGTCCTGGAGACTCTGGATTATGGGCTCACCTCATCACATTTATAGCTTCAACTCATCCTGGGGTTAAAATTGCTTCATATTACCAACATTATACCTCCTTTATATCCAATAGTACTTCATCTCTTCTTATTCTTGGGGTATCCCACATATCAAGATAAAACTCGTACTTATTTTTGTTCGAAGTCCACTCCATGGAATATCATTATCCTTTCCAGGGGTCAAGTGTCCTCATAGGGTACTACCACCTTGAAATGCACAAATTCTTCCATATACCATATTTCTCATATCCTCGAAAAATGGTCCAAAATCCTTCTTCATAGAGTAACAACTCATAAAATTCAACGTATGAAATCATGACACATGAACTTTATTGACTTCATGAACTTATTACAATCTCTTGCATATCCATTCCATGCCTCTACTCAACACCTCAATAATAAAAATAAACGTTTCCACTACTACTAATATATTTTTCTGTTGCAAACTCAACTATTTAGAACAAGCCTCCTTCTCTTTGGGACAATCTATGGCAAAGTGCCCTGCTTAGTTACAACGAAAACATATTACTTCTAACCAGTCTCAAGGTTTCCTTGTGATTACATAGCCTCCTTGGGTCCTCGCCTTCCCTTTTGGGAAATCGCTGAAGTAGTGTCCTGGATCTTTGCACCTGAAACATGTGATATGACTCGGGTCCTTCTTTGTAGAAATTGGGTTATTCCTGGAATCCAATCTATTTCTCTTCCTGGACTTTTCCGTGCCAATCAGGGCTTCAATTTCCTGCGGGTCATACTCTAATTCCACATGAGTAGCATGACTTTGTGGGGTTTAATTGGGTCGTCTTTAGGTGTGTTCTCCACCTCTTCCTTCATCACATGTTCTTCTAAAAATTTCCATGAGGGCTCCTTTCATTACTTCTTTCTTCTGCTGGATGGTTCTTTGTACCATGGGGTAAAGGTGACACTGAGCAGGGTAGTGGGTAGTCCCTTCACACAAGAAACAAGTAATCTGCCTAGTTGGGCATTCTTCAGCTGGGTGACTTTCTTCACAATGAGGGCATTCATCCTTGTGTTCTTTATGGTTGTGTACTATTTCTCCATAGAGCTTGCATGCACAAGGTTTCTTCATATCATTTCCATAAGGTTTCAATTTCTGGGACAAAAGCTAAGACCTTAGCAGAGTCAACTTTAATTCTTCCCAAGTGGTTACTCCTTGCCATCCATTGATGGTTTGGTACATCCTCCACCAAGTAGCAGCACCTCTTTCAAACACTGAAGAGCATGTTGAGCCATATCCTTTCTGGCTATAGTGTTATTCTTCATGTGATCTTCCATGTTCTGAATCCATCGATCCATCTCCAATTGACTTATCGGTTCCGAAAATGTGAGTTAATCTCCATTCATCCTCTATTGGTTCCAAGGGTTTTGGGGTGAGATAAGAGAGATAGAGAGGGATACACACAATATGAACAATAGTTTTGAAGAGACAGATTTTATTTTGTGGCTGTCAGAAAAACATTAAACAAATGACAACTCACAATCATCGTATCTAATGTAAGTATATAACAGGGTTTGGTCTTCTTCTGATCGTGCTTGCTGATCTTCTCAAGTTCTTCTGCCAGGTCATTTATGTTGGCGCGAAGTCTCTCGTGACGTCCTTTAATATTCTGGAGTTGCATTCCAAACCTCTGGGTTTCAACCTCCTTGGCATGAACCATGGTCCTATTGTCCTTCAGTTCCTGATGAATCTCCAGTATCTCGAGGTTTTGCTCCTCCAGCTTGGCTACTTTCAGCTTCTAGGTCCTGAGTTCTTCACGAAATGCTTCCTTGTCAAATACGGCTTCCTGAAGGTCCATCTGAAAATTCTTGATGTACTACTCCAGATCCCGGTGATACACGAGCTAAGGTTAAAACTTCATCTTTTGCTGATAGGTGCTCCATTAGCCCTTTTGTCATACAATCCTTCCAAAGAAATGCATGCTTAACTCAACATAGTGACAATAGCATAAGCAAGCGATAACATCATAGATAGTCATGTTTATGCCCATATCATTGCCATGAGCTATCGTTCCATAGTTGATATCTCCTGCCTTAGAGTTTTCTTGACAAAAACTTTGAGTTTTAACGCTCCATGCTCCGGTCTTTTTCCGAGACACCTCGATCTCAGGTATTGGCAGCTTCAATAGTCTGATAAGTTCCATAAGGGTAGCTTTCAATTGGGGAATTCTTCAAAGCCTTCAAATTCTCTTAGTCTTCGGAGTCTTCAACCGTTGTAGTTTCAATTATTCTAATGCCCAGTAAAATACTCTTTATTACAAAATGGTCTTAGTTGTCCGATATCTTCTACTTCTTGGAGCAATCTCATCCGTCGAATCTTCATGTGGTCAAAAGGGGGAAAGGGTATTGTCCAACTAAAAGGGAATATTCGATAAATCTCATAAAGGAAGAGAGGTAAAAGATCTTTTTGAAAATAAAGTTTTAGAGAAAATCTTTCCTATGGGCTTGCCAGTTTCAAGGGGCCACATCCTACAGTCAACATGTGCTCTGATACCATCTTGTAGTGACCCGACCCGAATGGATCGAAGTCTTTGTGCTTAAGTTTCATCCCTGGATCGGTATGCTGACATAGACAGTAGTCGAGGATTTATAACAAAGGTAAATCACATATATAGAGTAACATAAATACTATTACCTCAATCCATATAGCGGAAGAAACAACAAAGCTATGGAGTCCCAACAACACCAACTGCAAAGTTGAGTGTAGACATCGTAACCCTAACATATCACTTATTCATCATTCAATTCTTGCAACATGAGATGTTGCAGCCGTGTAGGTCAGTACATTGAATGTACTGGCAATTTCACACCATAGAATAATAATGAAAATGTCTATCTCTATATGCATATTTGGCTGGTGGAGGCTCTAAGTTTAATTTTGCATCAAGCCAAATTTTCCCTACAACAAAGGAATAAATCTTATTTACTACTAAGTTAAATAACCCATATTTAGAAGGTAACCCCAACTCAATCCCAAAATCACCAAATCATTAATAACCCAACAATTACATTAAATAGAGTGATGAGATTAACCACTAATTCACTTCCGGATACTCAAAATTGTCCGTAACCGGAGACACGGCTAATCATAATTAGTTTGCACACTCTGCAGAGGTTTGCACACTTTTCCCCACAAGACTCGACCACATCCATGATCGGAAGATCGAGACATAGCCTTTTTGAAGAGGTCCCCTTAACCGATAGATAGGCTGGTACACCTACAATTCCCCTACATCTGCTAGCTCATCATGGAAAGGTTTCCCGCAGCTTACTTAACTATGCTAGAGCCCATAATGGCTTGTGGCTGCACATGGAAGTATCTAGGTATTAATAATCTTATAATCCCTTTGAGCCTGGGTGGCATTCCATTAGATGATCACACGGGTACCCCGGGATCTCCTTGGACAACACTGGATTCCCAAGGTGCCCACAACCAATCCACCCAGATGTGTATTAAAGTAGCCACCTTAAGTTTCACTTAGTTATTAACTCTCACAACTTGCATGCTCACATACCAATCTCCATCTACGAGCATGGCTAAGCAATATATGACATAACGAATAATCCCAGGTGTTTCAAGAAGGTAATAGGTTCCTACCGCATCAACTACATAGCAAACCCAATTCCCAATCCTACTCGTGCAATCTTTCAGGGGTGTATCTAATGCAAGTAAAACTGGTATGAAAAGTATGATCAAAGTGTGAACTTGCCTTGTATTGTTGATGAAGATTCTTCGCACTCATAATTCCTGATAGTTCTACTCGTCACACTCCAATCAATCTATCGTAAGCTAGCATTTGTAACCACACATAAGTAATCACTCAAAAGATCCAAAAGAACGAAGAAAATACTTTGGAAAACTTCAAAACTATCAAATAATACTCATGGACATAAACATATTTTTAACAGTAGTAGAATAGTGTGATTTTGATCTTAACAGAAAGTACAAGTTAAGAGCTTCGATTTGCAAAAAGAATCAATGAAATCGGAGTTATAAAACTCAAGTTATAGCCAAAACAAGTTTGAATTCAAATCTGATCTAATTTAAATTTTAAAATTTCAAACAGTTGTTTTTTATGTTCTCTGGATAGTTGACAGCATGACGAAGAAATTGGCGTTGGTTTCGTCAAATTTGGACAAACAGGTAAAAAGTTGTAAGGGTTTGAAAATCAAGGACTAATCTCTAAGAAAACTATTTACATATGGGTCCCTGGCTACGTAACAGAAAAACTAACGGACGAACGTTCACGACAGAACCTAAACAATGAAAATTGTTCGCTACACAGGCTTAAACAACGAACATTCGCTAGTTAAAGGAAAACGCTTCAAAAAACAATATCAATCTGGTCGGTTGGATCCAGATCTGACGCCGAGGAGGGGGGGGTTTGGAAGGTAGCACGGCGGCGCGGCGTCGGCAACGGAGAAGATGGCGGCGGCTGCGAGCGAAGGAGGCGGTTCTGGCAGCGGCGGATGGCGGCTCCGGCGGCGGCGGATGCGGTGCGGGGCAGCGAAGTCGATGGCGGTGATGGCTGCGGATGGCGATGGCTGCTCCGGGGTCGGCGGCGACGGACGGGACACATAGGGTCGCGGCGCGGCAAGGCGAAGTTGAAGGTGCGGCGGCTTTCGGTCGAGGGCGGCAGCACTACGGAGGCGGCTCGAACTCCGGTGAGTGCGGGCGCGAGCTGTGGTGGCTGTTGCGGCCTGGAGGAGGAGGGAGAGAGGGGCCGGGGCCTCGGCTTAAAAAGGGGAAGGCGAGGCGGTAGCTTGGGCGAGTCGCAGAGGTGAGGGGGAGATGTCATGCTCGGACACGACGGCGGCGGCGCGGAGCGTGTAGGCAGCGGACTCCGGCTGGAGCTCGGGGACGGACCCGACAGGTGGGTCCCACCTGTCGGTGGCTGGCGAGGCGACATGCGCGCAAAGGAGGCGAGAGGGTGAGCGACGGTAGGCGGTGCGGGGCGCGGTGCTGGAAGGCCGATGCTGGGCTGCGCAAGGTGGCCCAGCCTGGCGCGGTGGTGGGCTTCTCCCTTTTTTTAACAGCCAACAAAAATAAAAAATAAACAACAAATAATAAAAATGATATATAGTCGTATTATATATCAAAATTTTCAGAAAAAGATTTTCTAAAAGATGAACTATTTTTCAAGGGGAAATAAGTTACACAAAAAATAAAATAAAGCAAACAGTGCTCCTGGCTTTTTAAAAAACCAAATAAAAATACTTTAAAATACCAAAATAATTTCAAACTCATTTTTCTCCAATTTTCTACTGTAGGGAATCATTTTACCCTATTTTCCATATATTTTATTTTTGGAGAAAAATAATTTAAATAAAAACCAAATACTCCAAATTGAAAGTGGGTTTCAAAATAACTTCAAAGGACTTTCATTTTGATTCTTTGAAACGTCCAACTCTCTTTCTTAGCATTTGAACAAGTCACTCTACCTTCTCTCATGAAACTCATTGAGTTGCATAAAGTTTCCGAATTTGAAATAGTTCCAAATGGAATTTAAATCTTTTCAAAACCCTTTTCATTTATTTAAATGGAAGAAGTCATGTCATCTTCTCTCTAGAGTTTTATATTTGAAAAGAATTTGAATTCATGGAGAGTAGAATGCAAAGTGAATGTTTGGGAAAGCCATTTCATTCCCTCTTATTCAACTTTCAAAAAGTTTCAAATTTCACTCAATTTCACACAACAAATCACACAAGCAATCATTATCACTTAATTAATATAACATTCCAAAATTTAGAATTTTGGGATGTTACAGTCATACAAGTGTAATATGAATAGTAGATATGGGTCTTTGTAATCAGAAAAATATAAAAACAACAAGGTAGAAAGTAACAAAATTGAGCGAAAATGCTATTGCAATGCTTGGAAACAAGGCCTAGGGTTCATACTTTCACTAGTGCAAGTTCTCTCAACAATGATAACATAATTAAATCATATGGCAATCGCTCAACGTGCAACAAAGAGTCACTCGAAAGTTCCTATCGCGGAGAACATAAGATGAAATTGCTTGTAGGGTACGAAACCACATCAAAGTTATTCTTTTCGATCAATCCATTGAGTTGTTCCTATAAGTGTCACAAATATCCCTAGAGTTTGTAGTAAAATAACACGATATGACACACATCAATCAACCCTAATGTCACCTACATACTCCAATGTCACCACAAGTATCTGTGGGTCAATTATACGATATGCATGAAACAACTTCAGATTCATAATATACCATCCACCACAAATAACCTCAAAGAGTGCCCCAAGATTCCGACTGGAGAAACAAGGACGAAAACGTGCATCAACCCCTATGCATAGATTACCCCAATGTCACCTCGGGAATCTGCGAGTTGAGTGCCAAAACATACATGAAGTGAATCAATAGAACACCCCATTGTCACCACGGGTATCCCACGCAAGAGATACATCAAGTGTTCTCAAATCCATAATAGTATTCAATCCGATAACAGTGAAACCTCAAAGGTAAACTCAATTCATCACAAGAAGATAGAGGGGGAGAAACACCGTATGATCCCACTATAATAACAACGCTCGCGGTACATCAAGATCGTTCCATGTCAAGAACACGAGAGAGAGAGAGAGATCAAACACATAGCTACTGGTACATACCCTCATCCCTGAGGGTGAACTACTCCCTCCTCGTCATGGAGATCATCGGGATGATGAAGATGGCCACCGATGATGGTTTCACCCTCCGGCAGGGTGACGGAACGGGCTCCCAATTGGTTATTTGTGGCTACAGAGGCTTGCGGCAGCGGAACTCCTGATCTAGGTTTATTTCTGGGGATTTCTATATTTATAGGAAATTTTGGCATCGGGAACAAGTCAGGGGGGGTCCACGAGGCGATGACAAGACAGGGGGCGCACCCTAGGGGGCCATCCTCCACCCTCGTGGATGCCTTGTGGCTCTTCTGGCCCAACACTTTTGCTTCGGGGGCTTCTTCTGGTCCATAAAAAATTCACCATAAAATTTTCAACTGATTTGGACTTCGTTTGATATTCCTTTTCTGCAAAACTCAAAAACAAGAAAAAATTAGAAATTGGCATTAGGCTCTAGGTTAATAGGTTAGTCCCAAAAATAATATAAAATAGCATATAAATGCATATAAAACATCCAAGATGGGTAATATAATAGCATGGAGCAATCAGAAATTATAGAAACATTAGAGACATATCAGGAACTTATGCTTATAGACGTATGCCTTTTAGTTTATGCAATGCACCTGCTACCTTTCAAAGATGTATGACTGTTATATTCTCTGACTTTTGTGAAAAGATTGTTGAGGTTTTCATGGATGATTTTGCCGTTTACGGAACTTCTTTTCATGATTGCTTGAGCAACCTTGATCGTGTTTTGCAGAGATGCGAGCAAACTAATCTTGTCTTGAATTGGGAGAAGTGCCACTTTATGGTTAATGAAGGTATTGACTTGGGACATAAAATTTCTGAATGAGGTATTGAGGTGGATAAAGTTAAAGTTGATGCAATTGAGAAAATGCCATGTTCTAAATATATCAAAGTTATTCATAGTTTCCTCGGTCATGCTGGTTTCTATAGGAGGTTTATTAAAGACTTCTCTAAAATTTCTAGGCCTCTTACAAATCTTTTACAAAAGAATGTTCCATTTGTTTTTGATGATGATTGTGTAGAAGCCTTTGAAACACTTAGGAAAGCCTTGATTTTTGCACCTATTGTTCAACCACCTGATTGGAACTTGCCTTTTGAAATTATGTGTGATGCTAGTGATTATGCTGTTGGTGTTATTATAGGACAAAGGGTTGATAAGAAACTAAATGTTATTCATTATGCTAGTAAAACTCTAGACAGTGCCCAAAGAAATTATGCTAGTACTAAAAATAATTTTTAGCAGCGGTGTTTGCTTGTGATAAATACAGATCTTACATTCTGGATTATAAAGTGATTGTTCACACTGATCATGCTGCTACAAAATATCTTATGGAAAAGAAAGATGCTAAACCTAGACTCATTAGGTGGGTTCTCTTGCTGCAAGAATTTGAATTACATATCACTAATAGAAAGGGAGTTGAGAACCCCGTAGCTAATAACTTGTCTAGGTTAGAAAATATTCATGATGACACACAACCTATTAATGATAGTTTTCCTAATGAGCAATTAGCTACAATAAATGTTTCTCATAACACTCATTGGTATGTTGACTATTCTAATTACATTGTTGCTAAATATATACCACCTAGCTTCATATACCAGCAAAAGAAAGAAATCTTCTATGATTTAAGACATTACTTTTAGGATGAACCACATCTTTATAAAGAAGGAGCAGATGGTATTATTAGACATTGTGTACTTGAGCATGAACAGGGACAAATCCTACGGAAATGTCACTCCGAAGCTTATGGAGGGCATCATGCGGGAGACAAAACTTCTCACAAGGTATTGCAATCTGGGTTTTATTGGCCTACCCTCTTCAAAGATGCCCGTAATTTTGTTTTATCTTGTGATGAATATGAAAGAATTGGTAATATTGGTAAGCGTCAAGAAATGCCTATGAATTATTCACTTGTTGTTGAACCATTTGATGTTTGGGGTTTTGATTACATGGGACATTTTCCTTCCTCTACTGGGTATACGCATATTTTGGTTGTTGTTGATTATGTTATTAAGTGGGTAGAAGCTATTCCAACTAGTAGTGCCACTGGTACGCGTTGGTACTATACACACGGTTTTTAACCCCTTTTTCATGATGGCATTTGGAACCGTCGCCAAGTGAGTGTGGGTGATAGGGGGGTCCTTCCCACACGACCCAGAAACCATCAGGGATATGGAGCCATGATCCAGAGGCCTTGCAAACTGTAATCGTCTACGATATAACACACACTAAATTCTTTCGCACGTGTGGGATCGGTGATTAAACGTTTGGGAAACAGTATGTTGTAATGAACCATTTGGGAAACAGTATGTAGGTCACACGGGCTAACATATGAACTGTGTGCGATATGTGCCCCATCACACATGAGTTTTCTGTGGAACCCATCTGCCATGCAAGACTTCATCGCACATGTTTCCCAACAATTACCATGTGCGATATTGTTCTATCACAAACGGTTCAGGAGCCCCTTCGCACACATGCAAGTACCGCAGACCATTTGTGATTTGTTGTGTATCATCGATGATTGCGACAAGAGTGACATGTGCTTTTCGTTTGGGATCCCACACGTTTCCGATTTTTTTTACGACTGGGACTGTATTTTACATGGGGAACAGTTTACTCCAAGCTCTCGTCTGCGATACCGTGATATCACAAACGGTTCCGGAGACCCTACGCACACGTAGTAGCGCTACAAATCGTTTGCGATCTGCTGTGTATCACCAACGGTTCCGCTATGATTGGTGTATGCTTTCTGATGTGGATCGCACACACTCATGTAGTTGAACCGTGTGCGGAGCAATTGCAAGATTCAAACAAAAATATCCCATTTTGAATCGGCATGCAAAAAGAAAATTCGACACAATATTCAATTGAACAAATAGTGTCCACGGGAAGAACATTCATCAGATTTCGCAACAATTCCAATTGAACATATGGTAGCTAGAGTCCAATGATTTGTCCATACATATATGCATTAAATAATTAATCATAGTGTACAAAATACGAAGACCTCATCAGATGGAAAACAATGGATCCATGCGTATATGTGTAGCGGCTTACTCTTACTCAATGTATCATGAGAACACATGCTGGAATCTTCATTATCACTAGTGGGATTGATGTAGTGATTCAGAAAGAAGTCGCTGATAAATCTCCGAACCATCAGCAATTCACCAGCCGGGAGCAGTTCAGGGGTCCTCGGTTCTAAGATAAGCTGCAGTATTTTTAAGATCAGAATGTGCCATATGGGTGGAGTAGAAGATATTAATTGAGATAGACTTATGGGTACTAATTCGCGAGGATTGTCACAACTATCAGCAGATTTGCAGATGGAGATCATGTGTCTACAAACATAGTATCCACAAAGGTTGGTCCCTGCTTGTTGCTGAGGAAACTGAATTTTTTTGTACAAAATTAGTCCTATATTTGTCCTGTTAGGAACAACCTAACCAGTGTATTATTTTTTCTTTGGACAAAAATAGAAAGAGGTTTATTTAGAAGCTTGAATATTTGACTAGCGTAAGAAAATGTATTTTCAGACTATTGGATAAATTTTCCGACAATAATGGATTTCGGTGTGTTACCGGAGAAACGATCTCGTGCTATAGAGGTATTTCCCTCTTGAACAGGTTGCCAGGTTTAGTTTTCCACAATGCGAGGACACTGCAAATGCAGATGAATTTTGACAACATCAATTATTGAACCAGATATGAATGCAAATTAATTTCAACATCATAGAATTCAATACCTATCCACGAATTGTTGAAGATGCGTCAGATCCTGAGCGTTTGTTGACTCTCTGAGAAAATCCATGTAGTAAACTTTGTTCTTGTTTGGAACAATGAATACCAATATCCAGTGATTGGTACATATTAAGAAAGCCATGAACTTACGAATTATGTTGAAATCTGAAAGTCAATCAGTGTATGCGTGGTTGTTTACTTGACTTACCATTCATGGTATGGCCAGAGATATGATTTGGCATGGGACGTGTTTTCGAAGAGGCAGCCGACTGTGTTAATGGCCCAGTCCCGTAGGTCCTTACCATCTAATGTTATGCCATTTGCTAATGCAGGATCTATGAAATACACACTCTCGCTTTTTCTTCTCTGCGTGTTCAATCCCCTGAGAGGAATAAAATGCAGTAAGAAGTTTATCATTTACAGCCTTGTATGGAGAAGTTGATCAGAGTTTGTTAAGTACATACAAAATCAGGCATATAACAAGAGTGGCATCAAGCTTGTTGATGTTGAAGAAGATATGTAAGTCCTCGAAACTCACATTAATGGAACCAGCATCGTGTCAGAAATGATCTTTGTTGTAGTGGACTAGCAAACCATGATGACCTGCTAACATTTGATCCATGCAATATTCATGTAACTCACGTCAACTGGAGTTGCACTCATCAAAGTATTCGCCAACAAGAAATAGCTGGCCATGGACGTAATTGTGTGCTTCAAGTACGTCTGCTTTACTTTTAGCAACCAACAAATCTACTTCTTCATCATCCATGTCATCATAAATAATATTACTCCCCGATTCAAACTACTTGCTGTTAATTTGGTTCTGGGCGATGACTGCTTTAAGTAAGAGGCAATCATTCTCTTTTCTCTTCGCTCTCCTGCTGCGCTTCCTCGCGGGTGCAGCCTTTTTGGCCACTTCCTTCTTTGTACTTAAGCATTTCTGGCAGAACGTCTGGTTGGCTTCAAGGTAGGCTGCCGAGCAGACGGTGAAGCTTCGACGGACTGCTTAACAGACGGTTTATCTATGCTGGACCGCTGAGCTGGCAGCGCTACTGTGACGGACTGCTGGGCTGTAGGAGCAGAGGCATCAGACTACAGACCATGCGTTGAAGCTATGTCAGATTTCTGCGCAGGTGGTGCCAACTTGTCGGTGTGCTAAGGAGGTCGTGCCAACATGTTGGTTTGATGAATAGGAAGTGATGACACATTGGTATGCTGATCACGCGACTGTGGACCGACAGACTGATGAGCAGTCGGCTCTGGACCTGCAGACTGCTTAGCAGGCGATTCCGAAGCATTAGACTGCTTAGCAGTCTATTCCACCGGGTTGGTCTGCTGAGCATGTGCTGCACCTGGGTCTCCCCCCACTGCTTCAGCGGCCGGCATCTGAACCGCTAGTGCATCTTCAGCAGTTATTGGCCTTGCCACTGGCTGCTCTGGGGTGGAGGATGACATGGCCTGTATGGCACAAAGTCAGGCCGGCTGGTCATAGGTTAATGCATCAGCCGTCGGATTATGAGTATTAGGTTCTTTGGGGGAAGCATGTGAGAGCTGCTGTGGCAAGGAGAGCGTCACCAGTTGAGGGGGGATATTGGTTTCTCTTGGTGGGGCTTCAGGGATCTCATCGATGAACTCTATTTCCTTTCGTGGGCACTGGATGTGATGTAATAGTGTTTCTCCCAAGGTCCTTTGCTCATCAAAGTCTCCTAGGACATTCTTCAGGGAAAATTCATTGAATCCAGGATTTACTTTAGTCACATAGCACTTCACATAGCCAGGCTTCAATGGCACATTATCCAACAATGGGCGCTCTTCTAAGACGGGTGAGAAAACCTAGGTTGTTGCACATTTTAATGTACATTCATAATGTGTAACCACGCCCTTCAGTCTATCTTTCATTCTAGGTAGATCAGATATAGCATCATCATGAGCAGCTGCAGTCTCAGCGTTACTGGGGCCAGCTGATGCACAACTACTCTTGTGCGGTGTTGTCGCACAATAAGCAGCATCCTCCATGCCCGCCTCCCCTCCCTTATGTTGGCTATCTGTCAGTGTTAGAGTCTTCTGCATCATCATTGACTCCTTAATATCCTTTTGAATAGTCGGATACATGTCCTTCCTTAACCATTCATACAATTCATTCTACTCCATCTCACTCCTCGCTTTTTTCATGTTGAGCCTCTCTTCTTTGCTGAGTGTGAAAACCCTCTTGTGCGGGACATTAACACATATACCCCTTGCATGGCCAGGGGGCTCTCTTGTTTCCAGAGCATGGAATAGAATGTCACATGGCCCTGAGTTCCTGTAGAACCTTCCAGAGATCTTGGAAGCCTTTAACATCACTTGATATAGTTCTTCGTCACATGAGTTTCGAAAGTAATAAGTTCTGTCGTCACACCTCCTTGCACGTGCTCGCAAGTAGTATCTGGCGCGTTCGCCCCTGATTTCACTAAAGGCCGGTTTCCCATCCGCCACTACTACTTCTTTGTCATCCTGGTCCCATATCGGTTTCATGTCGTAGTATCCTATCACCCCCATACGGTAGGGGTGTGTGTTCTTCTTCTGAAGTTCCGATTGCTTGGCACTCTTCTTAGCAAACTCTTTAGTTGCCCTGACCCTTTTGAATTCTGCCCAGACTGCCTTTCTAATTTGGGGGTATGCGGGGATTGGGTCCTTGCCTTCACTCAAGTACTTCTTGTACAACATGTGCTTCCAGTTTCTCCAAGCATCCCTAGCCGTCTTCAGTGTAGCATGTTCCACCTGCATTCTCCACTGCTCTGGAATGTTGAAGTGATGCATGATCTCCCGAACTATCCTTTGCTGTGTATCTGTCTCAGCCTTCCGAAACCCCAGCAGATTAATGTTAAGCCTTGCCCTGACAACAAATCCACACACACTCCTGAACCTCGTGCGTGCTTTATCTGGTTTAGTTGGAGCCCAACACTTTATACCGATCTCGGTTACTTCATATACACCTTTAGGTTTGTGTGTGGGCTTCCTTTGAGCGTTCCTCTATGTCCTGATCGGAAGGCTAATTGTTGCAGCTCTATCCTGTTCAAGATTACTTGATCCCTCACCATCTGTTGAAGACCTAGGGTTGTCAGAATCAGATGAAGATACATCGCCTGAAGCATGAGTGTGTCGCTTCTAATCGGCATCTACAGAGAACACATGCGAAACTCAAGAAAGGAGGATAAGCATAAAACTAACAACTTGGTATCAAGCTATCTAAACATGTCATGCAATAATTTAAAAATGTACGGCTTATTTGTTAAGTTTGTGTGACTCGGGCGCCCACGATCTGTAAATCGGCAGTAACTTATTGGAACAAATACAACTTATATGTACTAGTTAGGAAGGTAGATAATGAACATATATACACTCTCTGTTATTTTATTGCCAATTTGGGAACACGCGGAACAAAAAAGAAGAGAAATTGCAAGGAAATATGCCTTATCGCAATGGAGAGCAGTAACTAACAGGATTCTTAATGGAAACCCGGTCGGACCACATGAGAGGCGAGGATTACAGGATCAATATGCTCGAGGGTGGCTGGCGAGCAAACGAAGACGGGGAGGCGCGAGCAGCCGCGTGTTGGGAACAAAAGTGAAGGTAGGCTTGACGCGAAGAGCGGGCACATGGCCGGGGTGAGCACACCGGTGCCGGAGAGGGTTCTGCTGTGGATCTGGGGGAGGGGGGCTGGCGATGGAGATTGGGTGGACTATTTGAGTGAAACGCGGGCGGACGGTGGGGGGGTGTTGGCGGCCTACATGAAAAGGGTGAAAAATATCCCCGGTAGCCACGTGGAAAGGCCTTTGCAAATGGTTGCCTCTAATAGCTCGTGTGCACAAATAGAATAATTTCATTTGAAATGAAGATGTACTAATTTTGAAATGAAGACGTGAGTTCATCATTATGCCTCTAAAATTTTCCCACGTAAAGCAATCACCATTATACCACGGGTTTGATTTGCTGGGCATTTCAGGTCTTGTGTGCTATATTTCAGACATTCTTTGGCATTTATCGTGCATTTTGGCATATAAATCAAATCCTAGTCGGCCTGCATTTTCAGTTGAAAGGGATGAGGATCACATTAGATCTGGGAGCATCCTACGGTGTAGACGTACGATCCGTGCGGTTTGGGTTCTGGCCAATCATGCGCATGACTCAGATCGTCCGCGCGGCAGGGAGGCATCGGCCACGGTTTAGTGGACACACAACTTTCACAAGTGAACCGTGTGCTATTTGAAAACATTTAAATTAACTAACATCATATTTTTGTTTGAATGAAAACATGAGTTCATCATTTTGCCTCCAATTTTTTCCACGGTAAGAAATCACGATTGTACCCTATGGTTCGATTTTTTGGTATATTTTACCAGGCGGCAGACCTGGCTAGCAATCTCAAACTTTGAATATGCAAACAAAGAGATCTTGTTTGTATATTTATATAGTCACAACTACATGTGGGTGTTAGCAAGATCATTTGTGTGTCCCTTTGCGAGTTTTTATTCATTGTCCAAGAAACGGGAAAAAACTTCAAACAGTCGGCCGCAGGGTGCGGCCAGAGGCATAGGCCTTGTTGGTATTTTAATTTCAGGAAATGCATATCAAGTCCAGAAAATAAAAAAAACATTGTGTCACTGTGGTGTGCTCTCATGATCGCATGGAAATTTTTTGGTAAAGTTTGGCACAAGTTTTGGTGCTCGCACCTTCCATACTGGAGCATCTCACAATAAGGATCATAGTTTCCAAAAGGAGACGCGGCACTTCAGACTGCAAATAGTCAGTTACTACATCATTCCGCCCCGGAAGGAAAATCATGGTAAACAACCGCGGATATACCCTTGGTTTGATTTTCCGTCCCATTTCAGGTCTCGCCTGCTATGTTTAAGTCATTCTTTGCACCTACCTTGCATTTTAGTGCATATAAAATCAAAAAACCTACTAGAACTACATGTGGGTGTATTAGTTAGGCTATACTTAGTCTACTCATAGAAGAGAGTGTCATATACTAGTATCATGCATATATATACGATACTAGTGTATGATACTACCTTTAATTATAGTGCATAGTATAATAGAGTAGTATCATAGATGATCATATTTATTGCCATGCATGACACAAATTAGCATCGCATTTAACATGATACGGTATCTACCTATATGTTACTCTAACCCTCTCTATCTTCTTTAGTTCTTTGCCACATCAGCGTACTTGCTATTTCTGAGTGCATGATATCAGCTATGATACCACCACTATAGCCAGCCTTATAATGGGGAGTATCATATACTATAATATCATGCATATGATACTGGTGTATGATACTACAGACGTACCTTCATAGTGCATAGTATCATAGAGTAGTATCATAGATGACCGTATTTATGGACATGCATGACACAAAGTAGTATAGCATAGTTATTATGTTACAATATCTACCTATGTTACTTCTTTGCCACATCATCATATTTGTTATTCCCGAGTGCATGATACCGGCTATGATACCCCCACTATGGCCACCCTAAGGCTGGTCGTAATGGGAGTATCATAAGCGGTATCATGCATGCCAACTAGACTTTTTGGATGATGTGGCACATATTCAAATAAGGAAAGAGAGGGTGTGGTATCATATCGTGATACCATATCATATTAAATGTTGTACTACTTTGTGTCATGCATGGCAATTAGTAAGGCAACCTAAGATACTAACTTATGATACTATGTGTGCATTACAGAAGTAGTATCATATGCATGATACTATCATAAGTTAGTATCATGTAGTATTTTATTTATTGTCATCCATGAAAAATAGTAGCATAGCATTTATTATGATACGTTATCATGATATGATACTTAACCCTCTCTTTCTTCATTTAATTATATGACAGCTCATCAAAATTGCCTAGTTGGCATGCATGATACTAGCTATGATACTCCCATTACGATCAACCTAGCAAAGAAGGTGTACAAAACATTTGTGTGTCGCTTTGCGAGTTTCCATCCATTTATTCGAGAAGAGGGGAGAAGTTTCAAACATTTCGGCCATGAGGTGCGGCCATTGGCGTAGGCCTAGTTGGTATTTTAATTACAGGAAATTTAGATGGAGTCCGGACATCATCAAAATTGATGTGTGCCTGTGGTGTGCTCTCACGACCTCGTGGAAAAAATTGGTAAAGTTTGGCACAAGTTTTGATGATCGCTCCTTCCAAACCAGCGCATCTCACATGAAGGATCAAGGTTTCCAAAAGGAGACGTGTCAATTCAAACTCCAGTGGCCGTTGACTTCATCGTTTGGCCTCATAAAAATTTCCATGGTACGCAATCACCATTATACCACGGGTTTGATTTTCTGACGCATTTCAGGTATCATTAGCTATATTAACACATTTTTTGAGTTTAACATGCATTTTCTGCATAAAAATAAAATTACAACCGAAACAACATGTGTTGTCAAAAGGGATGAGGACCGCCGTTCGATCTAGGAGCATCCAATGGTATAGATGTATGATCCGTGGGGTTTAGGTTCTGACCAATCAGAAAGCACGACTCAGAAAGCATCCAATGGTATAGACGTATCATCAACGAACCGTGTGCTATTCGCAAAGCAGATTGCATATTTTTGTTTACACATACTGTAGTGAGATCAATTGAGTGTGTTACCTATATGATATAATAATAATAATAATAATAATAATAATAATAATAATAACAACAACAAAAAACAGTTCATATTCATTGCCTCAACTGACAGCATATCAAGGTCAACATATTAACGGTTCTTACATCAATAGAAAACCAGGCATAACTCACAAATTCAGTACACACGACAATTCTAAATTGAACAAATTAAGTTGTAGGGTAGGTGAGGGAGTCTTGGATTAGGGGGTCCTCGTACAGCCGGACTATATACTTTGGCTGGACTGTTGGACTATGAAGATACCGGATTGAAGACTTCGTCCCGTGTCCGGGTGGGACTCTCCTTTGCGTGGAAGGCAAGCTTGGCAATTCGGATATGTAGATCTCATCCCTTGCAACCTACTCTGTGTAACCCTAGACCCCTCTGGTGTCTATATAAACCGGAGGGTTTAGTCCGTAGGACAAGAAACAATTAGAATCATAGGCTAGCTTCTAAGGTTTAGCCTCTACGATCTCGTGGTAGATCAACTCTTGTAATACTCATATCATCAAGATCACTCAAGCAGGACGTAGGGTATTACCTCCATTGACAGGGCCCAAACCTGGGTAAACATTGTGTCCCCTGACTCCTGTTACCATCCGCCTTAGACACACAGTTCAGGACCACCTACCCGAGATCCGTCGGTTTTGACACCGACATTGGTGCTTTCATTGAGAGTTCCGCTGTGTCGTCTCCGTAAGGCTTGATGGCTCCTTCGATCATCGGCAACGATGCGATCCAGGGTGAGGTTTTTCTTCCCGGACAGATCTTCGTATTCGGCGGCTTTGTACTGCGGGCCAACTTGCTTGGCCATGTGGAGCAGATCGAGAGCTACGCCCCCGGCCATCAGGTCAGGTTTGGAAGCTTAAACTACACTGCCGACATCCGCGAAGACTTGATCTTCGATGGATTCGAGCCCATGTTAGGTGCGCCGCACAGTCTCGACAAGCATGACTTAGCTTTGCTGTCGGACGGTGTTCGGGAGATCACACCTGTGGCTATTCCAGCGATTGATCCGGAGCAGATTGTGCCGTCCGAGGATGTGTGGATAGACCCCGCCATGAAGGCCGGGTACTCCGCGGCGATAGAGCCGAATACTGACTTAACTCCCTACGAGACCTGTGTTGTCAGACTCTTGGATTCATCCCTGGCCATAGGCTCTAAACCGCCCACGTCCATGCCTATCGAATCTGATTGAGCATCGATCATGGAGTTCACCTCCGCGGATATCTTTCAGCACTCATCCTTGGGTGACTTGCTAAACTCATTGAACTCTCTCTCCTTGTCAGGACACCCTCGGCCGAACTATGTCCGGCTTGAGTGGGAAGCGGACGACGAAGAAACTCATTCCCCACCCACCACCTACTTAATAGCCACTGTCGACGACTTAACCGACATGCTTGATTTCGGCTCCAAAGACATCGATGGTACGGATGACGATGTAGAAGAGCAGGAACCACCGCCCACAGGGCACTGGACTGCCACCTCATCATATGATATATACATGGTGGACACCCCCAAAGAAAGCGATGACAATAAGGCAATAGAGGATAATCCCCCCGAGAAGCAATCTAAGCACCAGCGTCAATGGCGCCGCTCTAAGCCCCGCTATAGCAAAAACGGCGATACCGGCACAAGAGACAATAACACTGCGGATAGCGCCGAAGACGAATACAATCCCCTCCAGCCATCCCTCGAGCGGGAGGATGGGCAAGCCAGCCCTAAGGAACATGCAGTAGACAAAGAATCAGAGGATGACAATTACATGCCTCTCTCCGAAGGCGAGGTGAGCCTCGGCGACGAATTTATCAGGCCTGAGGATCCCGCCGAACAGGAGCACTTCAAGCCTCGGCTTATGGCCAAAGCAAAAGGCCTGAAGAAAAAGCAACAACAGCTTCAAGCTGACAAAGATCTACTAGCGGAATGATGGACTGAGGTCCTGGCGGCCGGGGAATACGAACTCGAATGCCCAACCAAAAGTTACCCAAAGCGCAAGTTGCTACCCCAACACGAGGAGGAAGCATTAAAGCCTACGCTCCCAGCGTATGATGCGGCGGACCGACCACCTCGTGGGCGAGACAAAGTGGCATATCAGGCCGAAGTCCAGCTCACACCCTGTTGCCAGTCAATTAAAAACACAAAGGCCCGGGGCACCACGCAGGACCTGCGAGACGTATTGGAAAACAAAGCAGGACTTACAAGATCGATCTACGGATCACGGGGGTGCGCTCCAACGCGTGATGACGACCGTCATGCCGGATACACTAAAAGCAAATCCGGCCAGGCCGAACACAGTAGACAAGACTCATATGAACTACGTCATGATATAGCCCGGCATAGAGGCGCCGCACACCCCCTATGCTTCACTGATGAAGTAATGGATCACGAGTTCCCAAAAGGTTGTAAACCCATGAATATCGAATCATATGATGGCACAACAGACCCCGCAGTATGGATCGAGGATTTCCTCCTCCATATCCACATGGCCCGCGGTGAAGATCTACATGCCATCACCTTCCATTAAAACTCAAAGGGCCTGCTCGGCATTGGCTCAATAGCCCGCCGACAAACTCCATTGGCAGTTGGGAGAATTTCGAAGATACATTCCTTGACAACTTCCAGGGCACTTATGTGCGACACTAGATGCCGATAACTTGAGTCACATAACCCAACAGCCAGGGTAATCAGCTAGGAAATTCTGGACTCGGTTCCTAACTAAAAAGAACAAAATTGTCGACTGTCCGGATGCCGAGGCCTTAGTGGCATTTAAGCATAATATCCGTGATGAATGGCTCGCCCGACACCTCGGCCAAGAAAATCCGAAATCCATGGCAGCCCTCACGACACTCATGACCCGCTTTTGTACGGGCGAGGATAGTTGGTTGGCTCGCAGCAACAACACATCAAGAAACCCTGGCAATTCAGATGCCAAAGATAGCAACGGAAGGCCACGTCGTAACAGGCACAAGCGCCGCAACAACGACGACAACGCCGAAGACATGGCAGTTAATGTCGGATTCAGTGGCTCTAAATCCGATCAATGGAAAAAGCCGTTCAAAATAAGCAATCCGGGACCGTCCAGCTTGGACCGCATACTCGATCGTTCATGTCAAGTTCACGGCACCCCCCATAAACCAGCCAACCACACCAACAGAGAATGTTGGGTGTTCAAACAGGCCGGCAAGTTGAATGCCGAAAATAAGGAAAAGGGGCTGCATAGCAACGATGAGGAGGAGCTCCGGCCGCCGAACACAGGAGGGCAGAAGAAATTCCTCCACAAGTGAAAATGGTAAACATGATATACGCAACCCATATTCCCAAGAGGGAACGGAAGCGTGCACTAAGGGATGTCTATGCGTTGGAGCCAGTCGCCGCAAAGTTCAACCCATGGTCTTCTTGTCCGATCACCTTCGATCGCAGGGACCACCCCACAAGTATCCGTCATGGCGGTTCTGCCGCATTGGTCCTTGACCCCATCATTGACGGATTTCACCTCACTCGGGTCCTTATGGACGGTGGCAATAGCCTGAACCTGCTCTATCAGCATACAGTGCGCAAAATGGGTATTAGACCCCTCGAGGATCAAACCCACCAAAACCACCTTTAAAGGTGTCATCCCAGGTGTAGAGGCCTGTTGCACGGGCTCAATCACGCTGGAAGTGGTCTTCGGATCTCTAGATAACTTCCGAAGCGAGGAATTAATCTTCGATATCATCCCCTTCCGCAACGGCTATCACGCACTACTCGGACGAACCGCATTTGCCAGATTCAATGCGGTACCGCACTATGCATACCTCAAGCTCAAAATGTCAGGACCTCGCGGGGTTATAATAGTTAATGGAAACACAGAGCGCTCACTTCGCACGGAGGAACACACTGCGGCCCTCGCAGCAGAAGCGCAAAGCAGCCTTATGAGGCAAACCGCCAATTCAGCGTAAAGACCCCGAACACCTTCAAGCGAGTCCGGAGTACCCTGCAAGAGGTTCGCCAGGCACGTTTAGAGCTCGCCTAGCAGTTTGGCCTCCGTCCTAGTCCCATTCAAGCGGCGAAATTAGTGCCGCGCATACATAATTACGCACTCAAGATACCATGGGCATAGGCGGAGGCACGGCCACGACACAGCCCACAATGCGGCTCAACCGCTTCAAGGCCCGTATACCTTTAACATTTTCTTCCTTTCAGGCCCCTACTCTCCAAAGGCCCTCTCCTGTAGTCTAATTATCAGACCCGTCACGGGAAGGAAACACCAAGGAAGCAAGAAGCTTTGACGTACAAGGGAATCCCTAGGTGGTCCCTGATAACGATCACTATACCTGTTTTACTTACCCACACGC
Organism: Triticum dicoccoides; assembly: GCF_002162155.2. Taxonomy (NCBI): domain Eukaryota; kingdom Viridiplantae; phylum Streptophyta; class Magnoliopsida; order Poales; family Poaceae; genus Triticum; species Triticum dicoccoides. The sequence continues at coordinate 391,778,375 of NC_041392.1, forward strand.
AGCTTGCCCTTGGATAGGACATGTCAAATAGTCCTATTTTTGCTTATCGCACTACTTATATACATACGCTTTGACGTATCATTTCAATAACAATGTACAACGTTACCTTATTATTACATTTCTTCTTCCTTTTTCTTGTCTTCCTATTTACGACAAATTGCACCCGTATGTTTTGGTACGTCCAGTGCGCCAGGGGCTTCAGTGTGCCCCATAACACGGCAAGAAAAGTCTGAACACTTTTGACAGTGCGGCACCCCGAACTTATAGCATTATATGCATCAACTCTGAATCATGTCTTGGGTCAATAGTTGGGTTTGCTCGGGTCCCATGTTTTGGTACCTTACGCTCCGCTATATTGGCTAAGGTAGCACTGGGAGAACTACTGCGATTGTGTCCTGGTTCTTCCGGACGAGCACCTTAGTAGAGAAAGCCGGAAGCTGACTGTCATGATGCGGAGAGAGCTGGTCGCTGTTCGAGAGGTCTCAAATCCATAAAGATTTTTTCCGCTTCGGGCGAGGAGTCAATCTTGTCCGACTTAGGCGTACATAGCACCCCAAGTTTGGCCCTCCGAATACCAGGGGCTTCGCCAAAATTTAAAATTGTAGACTTCTATCGCTAAGTGAGAGTGATAAAGCTTTATAGTCTGATTGCCTGGTTCGTTGTGCTGAACACCTCCTTTGAAGGACCCAAAACTGGGATAAAGAGTGATCATGTTTATCCCGAACACCTCAGTACTAGTTACATGGGGGCAGAAGCCGACGACTGGCCAACTCTCAAATTTTATAAACGGTCGCACAGAAGGTAATATTTTAAATCTAACAAGCGCTACATAGTGCATATGAACTTGGTTCACATTATAGGATCAGAAAGTACATTCATTCAAATATTACATCCTTAGTACATTCCTCGGCCACAAGGTGAGCACCCTTCAGGACGCTGTCATAATACTTTTCGGGGTGGCGATGCTCCTTGCCCTCCGGCGGCCCTTCCTTCACCAGCTTTTCGGCGTCCATCTTTGCCTAGTGCACTTTCGCCTGGGCAAAAGCCCTGCACACCCTCAATGCAGAGGGACCGCTTTATGACTTCAAACTGGGGGAATGCGTTCACGAGCCGCCTTACCAAGCCGAAATAGCTGCCAAGCAGGGGCTCACCAGGCCACATCTGAACTATGAGGCTTTTCATGGCCAGTTCGGTCGCCTTGTGAAGCTCGATCAGTTGCTTCAACTGGTCGCTCAAGGGCATCGGATGTTCGGTCCCAGTATACTGAGACTAGAACAACTTCTCCGTCGAGCTCCCTTCCTCGGCACGGTAGAACTTCACGGCATCCGACACACTGCGGGGTAGATCTACGAACGCTCCTAGAGAACTCCGAATTCGGGTAAGTAAAAGGAAAGTTTCCTTCACATGCTTTCTTTGCATAATGAATGCCTTACCCGCCGCTATCTTCTTGACCGCCTCAATTTCCTGGAGGGCCTTTTGGGCTTCCGCCTTGGCATTTTGCGTGTTCTCATGGGCCTTCGCAAGCTCAGACCCTTGTGTCTTAGAGTCACGCTCCAAGGACTCATACTTCTTAACGAACTCCTGGAGCTCTTGTTGAACCTCACCAACTCGGGCCTCTTGCTTCTCGCGCTCGGCGCGCTTCTTGGCCGCTTTGCTTTCGGCCTTGGACAACGCCTTCCTTAGGGCCGCCACTTCGGTCGTGGCCCCTAGAAAAATTCATGATGATCCTGTGATCCAATGATAAGTTTCCTTTTTCTTTATTAATAAACAGACAAGGTATCACTTACCTTTGTTCTCTTTGAGCTGCCTCTTGGTAAGGCCGAGCTCTTCCTCGGACTGCTCAAGGTCCCGCTTCAGTGCGGAGACCTCCGCCATGTGAGCTGCAGTGGCCAGCCGTGAAGCCTGCTTATTCATATAGACATATTCTGATTAGACTCCTGTGGTTATTATCTGATCCTCTGTTCGGCTTTTCTTCCGAACACCAAATAGAGCATCAGGGGCTACTGTCTATGCTATAACATTTACCCATAATTTGATTACTTACCTCAAAGCCTGTTAGGAGGCTGGCATAGGCTTCAGTCAGTCCACTTTTGGCGGACTGAATTTTCTTGACCACCACACTCATGATAGTGCGGTGCTCTTCGTCAATGGAACCGCCGCGAAGCGCTTCCAGCCAATTGTCCGATGACCCTGGATGGACAAAGGCCATCGGCACAGACTTGCTGCCCCCGGCGTTAGAGCCCATGGGAGTCTTGCCCCTCGTGCGCCCAGCATCCGGAATGTCACCCTGGGGCGCTTCCGGAACTGTCTCCCCTTGGTTCGGTACCCTTTGAGATAGCACCTCGACGTCATCCATAGGGAGGGGGGAGGAGGCGGTCGGGAGTGAATCGCTATTCTTCTCCAATAGGCCCAAAGACTCATCCGAAGAGGATACGTCAATATGGGCTTTGGACGGGCTGCATGATCATGTTCGGCACGATAAGAAGCAATAAAATAAAACATACCAAGAACTATTATGGTATCTGGATACTTACGACTTTGCCAGGGGCTTGTCCCTCGGTAACCACTCCTCGTCGCTAACAGCAGCCCCGTGGAGCAGTCCGGAAGGAGAGTCCATCCCTTCTTGGACCCTTCAGCTTCCCCTGATGGGGCGGCCTTCCTTTTCTTGTCTCCCCTGGCTAGGGGGGAGAACTTTCCTCTTCCTCCTCCTCGTTTTCATGGGAGGAGGGCGCCTCGGTGTTATCAGATGATGAGTTCGATATGAGCTTGCGCCGGAGACGTTTCCTGGTCCCCATGGCCTTCTTCTTGGCCTTCTTCTCCGGTGCCTCATAGGGCGCCCGAGCCAGCATCTCAGTTAAGAGAGCACTTGCTGGATCCTCGGGCAGTGGGGCCGGACAATCGATGTCACAGCCCTAGAATTGTTTGCAATAGTTGCATAAGAGAGCATCCATGCATCATGTCTAATTTTTGAAAGTTGAATTGAGGTTTGTTGAAACCCTCAGAAATCGGTTCAAAAATAACCAACTTTAAAAATCTTCTCAAGTGAGTCCAATAAAATGTTCCTGTTATGCTATAGAATTATTGGCAAGAGCTAAAATTCAAACCAATATTTTTATGAGCTCAGAAACATTTATTTTGGCCATTTGAATTAATCCAATAATTATTTGCTTTGGAATTATATTTAATATATATTAAATGTAACTTCAATAATTCTGGAAGTTTGTGAGTGGCTTTGTATATATTTTAGCAAGCCATATAAATAACCTACAAAAATTATTAAAATGATTTAGTGGCTAAAACTAAATCAAAACAGAGAGGAAATAAATAGAAAATTGAAACAAAAGAGAAAGGAAATACACTCACCTGGCGCTTACCTACAGCCCAGAGGCCAGTACTCTGCAGCCCAGCAGCTGGCCCAGCCCACCACCGCTGCCAGTCGTCTCCCACCTCGCGCCAGAAGGACATGAGGCGTGTGGCCACCACGCACCGGCACGCGCCCGGCCACCTCCTCCCTCCCTGCCTGGCTCCTCCTCGACACGTCCGGACGACGCCACACGATCCCCAGAGCCGTCTGGCTCTCCCTCTCTCTCCCCCGAACGCTCTTCCCCTCCTCTGTTCTCCTCACCGAACGCGCCCGCCGCCGCCGACGAGAACCACCATGGCCACCGTCCACCCCTCGCCTTGCCCAAGCATCAAGAAGCACCGGCATCGTCTCCTTCATAGTCTACACAAGTCCGTTCGACCGCGGGAGCACCACAGCGACGTTTCTACCTCGTCTTCAACCTTGGGCACCCGAGCTCGCCTTCGGTCGATTTGGCGCCGCCAGGACCTCCCCGGGATCGCTGACCTCCTCTTCGGCATCGCTATGAGCCCCTGAGTCGAACCCCCCTCTTCTCTGCTTCGTTTGCTCGTCGTAGATGCTGCCCCCTTACTCACCGTAGCACGCCGCCGCGCGAGCTCGACGTCGGCGTCACTCTGGTGACCATTTGGTCACGCGCGAGTGCCTAACGCACTCACCGCACCTCGTAGCGCCTCGCTAGTGCGTCTGTCTCCCCGCTAGCTCGCTGCAGCAGCAAAACCACCAACGGCCGAGCTCCGGCCGCCGCCCCGAGCTCGTTTCCGACGAGCTCCGACTACCCTAGCTCACCCCGTCTGCTCCATCAGCAGCGCGTGAGCATCAACTCTTTGTAGAGCCTCCCCACGCCCAAAACCATCGCCTGTGGGTGATTTCCGAAGCCCTCTGCCATCTCTGGCCTCGCCGGCGATGAACCGCGGGTCAACTCCGGTGGGGTTGACCCCGTTTGACTGGGGTTTGACCCCCTGAGTCTATGACATGTGGGGCCGGCCCTAACTAGATTAGTTAGGTGTTAGTTAGTGCTAATCACCACTATTAGGTGTTAATCCCCTCGCTAAACTAACCCTGGGCCACTGACATGTGGGCCCATCCCTGCTGACATTTTTACTAGAATTAGTTTAACCCTAATTAACTCAGTTAACTAACTGAGTCACTGACCAGTGGGCCCGACTGGTCAGGTTTGACTTGGGCGGCGCCTGTTGACCTGCTAACATCAGCATGACCTAATGCTGATGCAGTAATACATTTTCTTGATTTATTAATAATTCAAAAATTCCAGAAAATAGTTAAAACTTCTAAAATTCATAGTAAATCTACCATAGCTCCAAATCAAATAAATTATATATGAAAAATGATCAGAAAAATCCAAAGAATCTGTTTATGGCATTTTCATGCATGTTACATTAACTTATATCCTCTGTTTAGGACAATTCAATTAAATGGCATTTAAGAAAGCACATATGGAGTTTGAATTTGAACGTAGTGTTCAAACCAACTCCATTTAACTTTTTGCTAGTTGCATTAGGCCAATCAACATCATATTGCCATGTCACATTCATGCATCATATTGTTGCATTGCATTGATTGTGTCCTTCTCTGTTTGCAGGTAACTGTCCCCTCTGAGTCAACGAAGTTTCTGACGACGTGATCGATGACACCGATGAAGAACTATATTATCTTCAGAAGTGCCAGGCAAGCAAAACCCCCTTGTTCATTCCGATACAATCCACTCTCTCGCTCCTGCTTTCTTTACTGCATTCGGACAACAAAGATTCATCTGTTACTTGCTGCGGTAGTTGAACCCCTTATCCTCTGCATGACCTGTCATTGTCACATTAAATAGATGAAACCCACTAGCATGAGTAGGAGTTGATTGAGCCCTGATGTGCCTACTCATTCATGCTTGTTTGTCATGCCTTCTACTGCTTAGAGTTGAGTCAGGTCTGATTCATCAGGGATGAATTGGAATAGTGATGAACATGTCCTACTGTGTGTGAGCTAAGTGTGTGAACACGATTTGGT
>NC_041392.1:391783761-391872574 GCF_002162155.2 Triticum dicoccoides
ACGACGTGATCGATGACACCGATGAAGAACTATATTATCTTCAGAAGTGCCAGGCAAGCAAAACCCCCTTGTTCATTCCGATACAATCCACTCTCTCGCTCCTGCTTTCTTTACTGCATTCGGACAACAAAGATTCATCTGTTACTTGCTGCGGTAGTTGAACCCCTTATCCTCTGCATGACCTGTCATTGCCACATTAAATAGATGAAACCCACTAGCATGAGTAGGAGTTGATTGAGCCCTGATGTGCCTACTCATTCATGCTTGTTTGTCATGCCTTCTACTGCTTAGAGTTGAGTCAGGTCTGATTCATCAGGGATGAATTGGAATAGTGATGAACATGTCCTACTGTGTGTGAGCTAAGTGTGTGAACACGATTTGGTAAAGGTAGCGGTGAGAGGCCATGTAGGAGTACATGGTGGGTTGTCTCATTGAAACCGTTCTTAGGAACTGAGTTCTGTGTTTGTGATCCATGAACAGCTACTACCATGCATTGGGCCCGAAACCAATGGACCCTCTCGACTTATTAACTGCCCTTGTCCTCTGTCGAGGAGTTGCAACTAGTTTCTGGTGTTTGTAGGATATGTGTTGGCGGCCGTGCGTAGCGCTGACCCGAGGGGTGGGCTATGATGCGGTAGATACACCGTGGCACGGTGTACCGGGCGCCCGTTTGGTGTCTCGGGAACCCTGCACACATCGTTTGGGGCTGTGACTAAAACTCTGGTCGGATCTCCTCGCGGATGGAACCCGAATAGGCGATAAACTTGGACTAGAGACTTGTGTGGTTAGTCAGGTCGTGGCCGACTCCCTCGCCAGGCTTACGCTTGAAGGTTGCCGAGATACACGACGTGTACATGGTGGTAAGTGGCGAGAGCGTGTGTGAAGAAGTACACCCCTGCAGGGTTATAAATGATCTATTTGAATAGCCGTGTCCGTGGTAAAGGACTTCTGGGTTGCCTATAACAGTTCATAGACAAGTGAAAGTGGATACTCTAAAACTCACAAGATAAGTGTGAGTGCTATGGATGGCCTTCACGTAGGGAGACGGGAGCGGATCCATAGTGGTGTATTGAATGGTGAATATGTGGACTCGTGTGCGCCACCTCAAAAGAGTTGCTTGCAGTCGTAGTTCAGGTTAGCCACTGAGTCAAAGCTGGCTTGTTGCAGTTAAACTCCACCCCCTTGTTTATACCGATGCATATGTAGTTAGTTCTGATGTAAGTCTTGCTGAGTACATTTGTACTCACGTTTGCTTAATTTATGTTTTGTAGAGAGACGTCAGTCTCGCTAGTAGTTCCATGTGGACTCCGACGTTTAGCTTGATACCTCAGCTACGATCTTAGGCCCTCGGCAGGATCTGGTAGATAGTCAGGCTTCTAAGCCTTTTTCATTTATAGATGTCTGTACTCAGACATGTTAAGCTTCCGCATGTGCTTTGATTTGTATGCTCTGAATGTTGGGTCATGAGACCCATGTTTGTAATATCTCGCTCCTCAGAGCCTATTGAATAAATACTTTGAGTCCTAGAGTTTTGTTGTGATGCCATGTGGTATTTACACATATCGAGCATATTGTGTGTATGATTGAAATGCTTGGTATGTGTGGGATCCGACAACCTAGTTGTTTATCCTTGGTAGCCTCTCTTATGGGAAATGTAGTCTTGTGCTTCCATGAGCCATAGTAGTCCGCTACAGCCCGGTTCACCGGAGTCCTGCTAGCCCAGCACTGCTGCTCCAGAACACTTGACCGTCCGACATGTGATTCACTTTGTTCCTGTGTCTGTCCCTTCGAGGAAATGTCACGCGGTGACATCCGGAGTCCTGTTAGCCCAGTGCTACAGCCCGGATTCGCACGCTGCTGACCGATATGCTCGATGTTGATTCATGTATGCTTGTCCCCGTAAGTTAGTGCCACTTTGGGTTCACGACTAGTCATGTCAGCCCGGGTTCTCTGTCATATGGATGCTAGCGACATCATCATATATGTGAGCCAAAAGGCGCAAACGGTCCCGGGCCATGGTAAGGCGACACCCGTGGGAATATCGTGCGTGAGGCCGCAAAGTGATATGAGGTGTTACCGGCTAGGTCGATGTGACTTGGAATCGGGGTCCTGACAACTTTGGTATCAGAGCCTGACTGCCTGTAGGATTGCCAAGCCAAACCGGTCGAAGTTGTGTCTAGAAATGGTTTAGTTATGTAGGGGAATTGATTGTGGAAGGGAACGTAAGGCTCTTTTTACTCCTTATACCTTATGCCCTTCTGATCAGAGTCAACCTCTTATTTTCTATGGGGTTAAGAAACTAGGCCTTCTCATCTATCTATCAGGATGACGTGTTACTAATCCATAGACTTATAGGATTGATGGATTCATGTGTCAGTTTAGTTTTCAGTACTTCCGTGTGTTCATAGTTGGTCTCGGAACTTTGATATTGTGGTGTTAAGTGGTTATGCCACCATTTTGCAGGATGTCTCAAATAATTTTGAGCATTTACAGCCGTTATGCTGTCTGAGTCATCCTAGGTCTCTAAATAGTCTGATGCATTTGCAAATCCTTTCTTCACGTTCCTGGTATCCTTTTGGGCCAGATTAACCACACTAATCGGTGAGTTGAGGCACTCTATAGCCTCGACATATAGGATGGAGCTAGTATTATGACCCTAGGTGTCTTAGAGGATCACCTAGTAATCTAGCCATGTCTTGTGTTTCCAGTGTGACGACTCTGGCCATCATTCTCGAAAGCATCCCGTGATGCCATTTGGTTAGTAGGTATTCTATTCCTGGGTTTGAACCCGAGATTCACTCCAGTCACCTCCTGTTGATAGTGTTTGCTCGTTCCTTTAGTATATTAGTAACCTTGCGACAGTCCTCGAGGTCCGTGGTATTTCCTTCTTCCAAATACCATGAACCATTAAGGCATAATTTCTTTGAACCAAAATATCACAATCAGAGTACTCTTGAGGAGTTCTCCATTCATAATTGTGATTCTGCCAGTCCTACCTTTCTGCATGGGTTATCTGGAAGAAACCTGTTGAACTTGGTTCGACATATTAATCTATGCATCCACAACTCAGAAAGATATATGTCCTCTTGAGTTGTCCCTCTTCATTTGTATTCCGACCATCGTCTATCAATTGATAGTCAGGAGTAATTGTGCATCCGTGTTATCGATGTTTATTATTCTTGTGGTCCGTTAAGCCATTCTATTTCAGAATGACTAGGAGAAACAAACTCCAGTACCTCATCCATATCCAGGATTGGGTCAAAGTAGTTGTGTTCTGCAGATCAAATGCCAATCCAGCTTTTGCCTCTGTTCTACCCTGGAGTATTACCCCCTTTATGTTAGGATTGTCATGAGAATTGCACCATCTCTCATGAATTCTTGACGCAATGATACTTCTTGCCATCATTTTTCATTCCTCGGTCCCATGTTGTCGCAACCGGAATGCCGGCAAGTGAACCATGATGTGTGAAATCAATACTCCTAGTAACCGTGTTGCTTGGTAGTTAATGGAGACTAATATCATTCTTAGCGTGTTGGTTATCGAAACACTATTCTAGGATTGATCCTGCTACCTTGTCCTCATTTCTGGTGCACTCTTCGATCTTGAGTTAGGATTGAAACCCTTGCTCGTTTGATCATATCGTCTTGTCTGAAAAGTAAGATTGTTCTCGAGCTTAGTAACATATCGGTGGTTCATGATTTTCCAAATATCTTCTCGGAAGCATTACGAGGTTGTCCCCTGACTGTTATGTTGAGTTCGTAGTCAAGTTGGTTTTCCAATAAACCACCCCTTCTCCAAGAATCTATGTTGGATACCCCTGAGCTAGTTGGTTAAGCTAAACAACAACTTGGAGAGTTGGAAGATAAAAAGCTTTGCCGAATTTGGTTCTTTCTGAAGGGATATCTTTGTGTTTGTGTGTGCGTTGAAGAAAGATCATATCTTCACCAATTGGTCCTCGTGATCAGTTGTTGGATCTATTGTCTTGTCAAAACTTTGACTTGAGTATGGGCTATCGTCAAGTCAAATCAAAACCAACGATGTTCGTAAGTTTTCTTACTCGTGGTTGATCCCTCAAGCATACACCATTACATCCTTTGGTCTGACCAATGCTATCACCGTGTTCACATGATGGTGGAAGTCCAGTGATATGGCAATTCCGATGGGTTGTTGTTGAGCCCATCAGCAGCATTTTATCTCCCCCATGATTCATGTTAAACATCAACCTAGTGTTGAAAACTTGTAAGCAATGCCTTCATGTCCCGTTCAAGAAGCATATGTTGGATGAAAGAAGTGACCTTCTCCGGTTCACATGCATTTGGTGTAAGTTGCAGCCATGAGTTCGAGAAAGGTTGTTTTGTTTCCTCTGGTACCATCCCAAGTTAGCTATGCATGTGCGAATGTATTCTATGGTTTGGTAGATTAATTACCTCCACTCCATATGTATTCCCTAGCACACCAAGCCACTGATTGATTTGTTCAAGGAAAAGGAGTTGTTGTGCGAATACTAGTTCATGCACAAGGACTTCGATATCCTCAATGATGGTTCCCCACCTGAACTCGGTAGTGTTTTGTCGTAAGACTTCTACATGGTCATGCTTGTCTTGGATAACGTGTTCACATATATGTAGCAGAATCAGCTCATGTTTTGGAGTTTACTATCGTAGTTCAATTCCCGAGAATCTCGCAACATTGTCTCGTCGGTTTGTGTTGCAAACTTTCTTTCTGGACATGTTGTCTGAAATATCCCGTTACCATCCAGATCTGAATCTCAGGCAGATATGATGGTTGGAGCTATTCCAAGATTTATGATGTAGGTCCCGACAAGGTTGATGTTCTGGCCGACACACCTAGCCGGAAGATCTATCGTTGTAGTATCTTGATTGAGCTATTTGACCATCTTCTCCATGAGGATTTAGTGCAACTTATTCTAGAAGTTGTTCCTCAGGGGTCGTTGTGCTCTCGATTTCCTCGATTATGCTAGGACCATTCAAACAGTGGAATCGCTCTCTACTGTTGAGTTTATCCCGAGTTACTAGAATCATTCCCAACATTTGCATTTTGTTCCTAGCTTGCACCGCCGTTGTACCATTCTATCTTGGACTACCTTCTCGGTAATTCCTGGTCAGGATCATCTTCAACAGTGGTACTACCATGGGTCCCATCCATTTCCGATGACAAGCAAAATCATCCATCGCGTTGTCTTCAACAAGGTAGTCCACATCATCCATTTGAATCCGGATATGCCATTCCTTTGAACTCCGCCAAACGATCGATTGTGATTGCCTTAGGCTAGTATAAAGAGTTTCAATGATCTAGATATCAAAAGTAATTCTTTTTGCCACTTAAGGGAATAATTCTACGAGTCAACTCCCCTAAGGGGCCCCATTATGAAATCATGACAATTATTTCATCACTATCTTGAGATCTTAGCCCACCCTCTTCAGCGTGAGATTTTTGCCTACCCAGTAAAACCTTGTCATCTACCTCTTTCCATCACTCCTAGTGTGTGATTTGCGTCTCAGCTTGTGAGATATATCTATGTCTCATTCCGTGAGTTAATCCTGAGCTGCTCGATCTATGAGAAGATCGATCCTTCTAGAGTTTCTTTTCCCTCTTGTTGTCATGTTGGTAGGAGATCCTGGAGCAAGACTTCGAGACAATGAAGGTCATCAAATAAACATTCTTATGGAGTGCACCCTGGATCGTGAATATTGTGTTGGTCTTGTGTCCCTTTTGTCTTCTTACCTCACATCTTGAATCTCGGGACGAGATTCTTGTTTAGTGGGGGTGAGTTGTCACAGCCCTAGAATTGTTTGCAATAGTTGCATAAGAGAGCATCCATGCAACATGTCTAATTTCTGAAAGTTGAATTGAGGTTTGTCGAAACCCTCAGAAATTAGTTCAAAAATAACCAACTTTAAAAATCTTCTCAAGTGAGTCCAACAAAATGTTCCTGTTATGCTATAGAATTATTGGCAAGAGCTAAAATTCAAACCAATATTTTTATGAGCTCAGAAACATTTATTTTGGCCATTTGAATAATCCAATAATTATTTGCTTTGGAATTATATTTAATATATATTAAATATAACTTCAATAATTCTGGAAGTTTGTGAGTGGCTTTGTATATATTTTAGCAAGCCATATAATAACCTAAATAATTTATTAAAATGATTTAGTGGCTAAAACTAAATCACAACAGAGAGGAAATAAATATAAAATTGAAACAAAAGAGAAAGGAAAGACACTGACCTGGCGCTTACCTACGGCCCAGAGGCCAGTACTATGCAACCCAGCAGCTGGCCTAGTCCACCACCGCTGCCAGTCGTCTCCCACCTCGCGCCAGAAGGACATGAGGCATGTGGCCACCACGCACCGGCACGCGCCCGACCACCTCCTCCCTCCCAGCCTACCTGGCTCCTCCTCGACGCGTCCGGACGATGCCACACGATCCCCAGAGCCGTCTGGCTCTCCCTCTCTCTCCCCCGAACGCCCTTCCCCTCCTCTGTTCTCCTCACTGAACGCGCCCGCCGCCGCCGACAAGAACCACCGTGGCCACCGTCCACCCCTCGCCTTGCCGAAGCATCCAGAAGGACCGGCGTCGTCTCCTTCATCGTCTACACATGTCCGTTCGACCGCGGGAGCACCGCAGCGACGTTTCTGCCTCGTCTTCAACCTCGGGCACCCGAGCTCGCCTTTGGTTGATTCGGCGCCGCCGGGACCTCCCCGGGATCGCTGACCTCCTCTTCGGCATCGCTGTGAGCCCCTAAGTCGACCCCCCCTCTTCTCTGCTTCGTTTGCTCGCCGTAGACGCTGCCCCCTTGCTCACCGTAGCACGCCGCCACGCGAGCTCGACGCCAGCGTCACTCCAGTGACCATTTCGTCACGTGCGGGTGCCTAACGCACTCACCGCACCTCGTAGCGCCTCGCTAGTGCGTTCGTCTCCCCGCTAGCTCGCTGCAGCAGCAAAACCACCAACGGCCGAGCTTCGGCCGTCGCCCCGAGCTCGTTTCCGACGAGCTCCGGCCACCCCAGCTCACCCCGTCTGCTCCATCAGCTGCGCGTGAGCAGCAGCTCTTCGTAGAGCCTCCCCACGCCCAAAACCATCGCCTGTGGGCGATTTCCGAAGCCCTCCGTTGTCTCTGGCCTCGCCGGCGACGAACCGCGGGTCAACTCTGGTGGGGTTGACCCCGTTTGACTGGGGTTTGACCCCACTGAGTTTATGACATGTGGGGCTGGCCCTAACTAGATTAGTTAGGTGTTAGTTAGTGCTAATCACCACTGTTAGGTGTTAATCCCCTCGCTAAACTAACCCTGGGCCACTGACATGTGGGCCCAACCCTGCTGACATTTTTACTAGAATTAGTTTCACCCTAATTAACTCAGTTAACTAACTGAGTCACTGACCAGTGGGCCCGACTGGTCAGGTTTGACTTGGGCGGCGCCTGTTGACCTGCTGACATCAGCATGACCTAATGCTGACGCAGTAATACATTTCCTGGATTTATTAATAATTCAGAAATTCCAGAAAATAGTTAAAACTTCTAAAATTCATAGTAAATCAACCGTAGCTCCAAATCAAATAAATTATATATGAAAAATGATTAGGAAAATCCAAAGAATCTGTTTATGGCATTTTCATGCATGTTAGAGCAACTTATATCCTCTGTTTAGGACAATTCAATTAAATGGCATTTAAGAAAGCACATATGGAGTTTGAATTTGAACCTAGTGTTCAAACCAACTCCATTTAACTTGTTGCTAGTTGTATTAGGCCAATCAACAGCATATTGCCATGTCACATTCATGCATCATATTGTTGCATTGCATTGATTGTGTCCTTCTCTGTTTGCAGGTAACCGTCCCCTCTGAGTCGACGAAGTTTCTGATGACGTGATCGATGACACCGATGAAGAACTATATTATCTTCAGAAGTGCCAGGCAAGCAAAACCCCCTTGTTCATTCCGATACAATCCCACTCTCTCGCTCCTGCTTTCTTTTACTGCATTCGGACAACAACGAGTCATCTGTTACTTACTGCGGTAGTTGAACCCCTTATCCTCTGCATGACCTGTCATTGCCACATTAAATAGATGAAACCCACTAGCATGAGTAGGAGTTGATTGAGCCCTGATGTGCCTACTCATTCATGCTTGTTTGTCATGCCTGCTACTGCTTAGAGTTGAGTCAGGTCTGATTCATCAGGGATGAATTGGAATAGTGATGAACATGTCCTACTGTGTGTGAGCTAAGTGTGTGAACACGATTTGGTAAAGGTAGTGGTGAGAGGCCATGTAGGAGTACATGGTGGGTTGTCTCATTGAAACCGTTCTTAGGAACTGAGTTCTGTGTTTATGATCCATGAATAGCTACTACCATGCATTGGGCCCGAAACCAATGGACCCTCTCGACTTATTAACTGCCCTTGTCCTCTGTCCAGGAGTTGCAACTAGTTTCTAGTGTTTGTAGGATATGTGTTGGCGGCCGTGCGTAGCGCTGACCCGAGGGGTGGGCTATGATGCGGTAGATACACCGTGGCACGGTGTACCGGGCGCCCGTTTGGTGTCTCGGGAACCCTGCACACATCGTTTGGGGCTGTGAGCGAAACTCCGGTCGGATCTCCTCGTGGATGGAACCCGAATAGGCGATAAACCTGGACTAGAGACTTGTGTGGTTGGTCAGGTCGTGGCCGACTCCCTCGCCAGGCTTCCGCTTGAAGGTTGCCGAGATACACGACGTGTACATGGTGGTAAGTGGCGAGAGCGTGTGTGAAGAAGTACACCCCTGCAGTGTTATAAATGATCTATTCGAATAGCCGTGTCCGCGGTAAAGGACTTCTGGGTTGCCTATAACAGTTCATAGACAAGTGAAAGTGGATACTCTAAAACTCGCAAGATAAATGTGAGTGCTATGGATGGCCTTCTCGTAGGGAGACGGGAGCGGATCCATAGTTGATGAGGACATCAATAGCATTGTTACACCCACAGCCCCTACTGTTACATATACTGGACCAATTACTAGAGCTCGCACACGCCAATTAAATTACCAGGTACTTTCATTTCTTGGTAATGATTCTAATGTTCATGAGATTATGATGCTGCCTAAATTGGATACATTTGTTTTGCTTACAAATGAAGAGCCTAGCTTGGAGAAGGATGAACATTGGAGCAAGAACACGCATGGAGTTGATGGCATGCGCAAGGGGATCAAGAACGGAGTTACAAGTGATGATTTCAGGACTTTGAAGCCGCCATAAGGAGTGCATGAAGCCTTGGACGAAATATACAAGATGCCACTTCATAATATTCGTCCATAGGCTATTCTAGGTGCTGCGTCACCTTATTAATGGGCCAGGCCCATGTAATTTCGAAATACTTAAGTATAGGCTATTTTTAGAGTCCGTATGTGTGGGGAAACAAGAGTTAGGGTTGGTTTCAGACCCCACCCTCAAGGGCCACGAAATTCCCCCTCTTCCTCCATATATACAACCCTTAGGGCATCGTTTAGACTTTGGGTTTTGTTTAGATTAAAAGTTCGCCATAGCTGCAACTTCGCATACTTCGTTTGTGTCCAACGACCAGACCAAGACGTCACAGAACCCCACCTTGATCAATAAAGCTTTCATCTTATATTCGCAATATCCCGATTGCAATCTCAGTTTCTTGCTTGTTCTTCGTTTGCTCGTAGGAAACAGACCCTCGTGGTCAGGTTGATCGTGCTCCGGCATGGTCAATAACCCTCGGAAGTTGGTTTAGAGATTGCTAAGGCGCGACGTCTCGCACGTTCGTAGTCGGATCGTCAAGGTCGACTCCCACAAAAAACGATAGCCACCATCTCATCGAAACATCGGGACACCTTAGCCTCTATCAAGTGGTATCAGATTTCTAGGTTGCTCGGTGAGATTTTACAGTTTTTTGTAGATTAGATCGAGTCCGTTCTTCATACCTACAGTCCACGAAAAAGCCAGAAAAAAAATTAGGGTTACTTCATCATATCCGAACCAATCTGAGCCTTTGCATAATCTTTTTAGGGTTTTTGCTTTGTTGAATTTGCGGTTGCATCGTCGTGTCAAGTTGCTGGTCTTAGAGTCTAGTCTTTTAGAGTTTCGAGTTCTGGTCATAAGTTGTCACGCCGCCGCCGCACCATCATCATCGCCCATCTACCACTTTTGCTTATCCGCCACCGCTCTGAATCCATATCCTTATACCACCACCAATCCGTATCCATATACCACCACCAATCTGTATCCATATACCACCACCGCTACCATATACCACCACCGCTGCCATATACCACAACCATATATCCACCACCAATCCGAGTTCTTCTCATATTAGGTTTGTTCTTGAGATCAATCTAAATTCTGATTCGTGTTTCCTTGCCTGCGTAGGTCTCGAAAATAAAAGAGTCTGGAGACCCCCGGGCAGTTTTTAGGCCAAAATTTTCACGGGCAATTTTTTCCCTATCCTATTTTTAGGATTTTCTGAGTCTTTTGAGCCACGTGCCATCATAGTGATTTTTTGTCGCACTTTTTCGTCGTCGCTGCCCTGATTTCCGAAAAAAGTGAAAAAAAAATTCTGTGCCCATCCTATCAGTTTGACGAGGGAAGAGTTTTGAGACACTCGCCATTATAGTGCTTTTTCGCAAAAAAAAGAGGAGCGCAAAAAAAGAGCGAAAAAAGAGTTCCAGAGTGTGCTTTTCCCTTATTTACGTGCAGCGCCGTGATTTTGTTAGTGTTTTATTTAGTCTCTAGCACGGTCTAGCCTAGGACCAGCACAGTACCGTCGTTGAGCGTTTATTCAACTTTGCATCTCTGAATTGATTATTGCTGACCCTTTTTGCTACCATACTATAAGCCTTCCCAGCTCCACATACATCTACGTCGTGCGTTTGACTCTCCCTGGCAATCGCTCTATCCAAGCTTTTGAGAGTTTTGACTACAACGGTTGCCGATCACCGCCTGCTGCTGGGTAAGAATTGGTAAGAATTTGCAATTTGCTTGACGGATTTGTGACACCCGCCACCACCACCACTTGTTAGTAGTTTGTAGGATCATATTCTTGTGTGTTTCTATTGCTGCTAACCATGCCAGGATCACAAGCCGACGAGACTGACTGGGAGAACTTGACAAACAAGGAGCTTCATGATACGTTTCAGCAAATGATGAGTGGACAGGTGCACGATGTGATAAACAGATTTGAAGAGGCCATGGAGAAGATAGATGGCATGGAGAAGACGTTTGAAACAAAGCTCGATAACAAGTTTGTTGAATTGCTTTCGCGTTTTCCACCACCACCACCGGCTGCTCCTGCCGCACCTCTGCAACAACAGCAACAACATCGACTACCTCCATGTCGGGAAACAGCCCTCCGCCGAGCGAGCCGTGTCCCTCTTCAGTCGGGCCAAACTGCTGGTGCTACTGTTGATACTTCTGTGGCTCCTACTGCTGATGTGTAGGAGGATGATTATGTGGGAGATTATGAGGATGAGGTTGATCAAAATCAGAACTACGTGCCACCACCAGCACAGCAACCACCAGGTCGTCCACATGCAAATAATGGCAATGGTAGGGCTCACCCTCAGGTATGAGATCATGACCATCTCCCTAAAGTAAAATTGAATATTCTACCATTTGAGGGTAGATATGTTCCTGATATATATCTTACTTGGGAGTTAGAAACTGAACAACGATTTACATGTTTACAATATCCCGAGGAGAGACGTGTTCCTGCTGCTGTTTGTGCATTCACTAGTTTTGCATGTGTTTGGTGGTCTGAGCATTGTAGATTATATCCTATTCCGGCTACTTGGGCTGCTTTGAAAACTGCTATGCGTACTCGTTGGGTTCCACCATATTATCAACGTGAATTACTTCAAAAATTGCAGCGCTTAAGACAGGGAAAAAATTCTGTAGAAGAATATTATCAGGAATTACAAACTGGCATGATTATATGTGGTATTGTTGAGGAGAATGAAGCTATGCTTGCACGTTTTATGGGTGGATTAAATAGAGAGATTCAGACGATTCTAGAGTATAAGGAGTATACTAATATCACTCGTTTATTCCATCTTACTTGTAAAGCTAACGTGAAATGCAGGATCGACAGGCATTGGCGCGGACTAACTTTTCTGAAGGTCAACCTTCATCATGGACACCACGTGCATCATCTACTTCCACACGTTCTGCTACACCGGCGCCTCCGTCTGCTGCCACCTCCAACCGTGATACAATAAAGCAGGCACAATCACCACTATCTGCCAAGAGCACACCTTCTGGGCCTGCAAAGAGCTCTTCTTCATCCATGGCATCAACAGGGCAAACACATGATATTATTTGTCGACGTTGCAAGGGTGGAGGTCATTATGCGAGAGAATGCCCATCTAAGCGTGTTATGATTGTTACTGAGGATGGTGGGTATGAGTCCGCTAGTGACTATGATGAGGAGACCTTGGCTCTTATTACACGTGAAGAACACGGTGGAGACGATTCTGATCATGAGACGCAATACGTGGCTCCTGAAGATGCTGATAGGTATGAATGTTTAGTTGCTCAACGTGTTTTGAGTGTGCAGGTTACACAAGCTGAGAAAAATCAGAGGCATAATTTGTTCCATACAAAGGGAGTTGTGAAGGAACGTTCTGTTCGCGTGATCATAGATGGAGGGAGCTGCAATAACTTGGCTAGCATGGAGATGGTGGAGAAGCTATCTCTCACCACAAGACCACATCCACATCCTTACTACATCCAATGGTTCAACAACAACGACAAAGTTAAGGTAACATGTATTGTTCGTGTGCATTTTAGTATCTCTACATATGCTGATTATGTTGATTGTGATGTGGTACCTATGCAAGCATGTTCCTTATTACTTGGTAGACCATGGCAATTTGATTAAAATTCTGTACACCATGGTAGAAACAATCAATATACTCTTGTTCACAACGATAAAAATATTACTTTGCTTCCTATGACTCCTGATTCCATTTTGAAAGATGATATTAATAGAGCTAATAAAGCAAAACAGGAGACAAATAAGAGTGAAAATCAGATTGTGCCAAAAGAATTTGAGCACCAAATGAAGCCTAATAATAAACCATCTACTGTTGTTTCTGAAATTAACTTGAAAAGTGCATGTTTACTTGCCACCAAATCTGATATTGATGAGCTAGATTTTAGCAAATCTGTTTGCTATGCTTTTGTGTGCAAAGAGGCATTCTTTTCATTCGAGGACGTGCCTTCCTCTTTGCCCCCTGCTGTCACTAACATTTTGCAGGAGTTCGCTGGCGTCTTTCCACAAGACGTGCCACCGGGATTACCACCTATTCGAGGGATTGAGCATCAAATTGACTTAATTCCCGGTGCTTCGCTACCCAACCGTGCACCATACCATACCAATCCAGAGGAGACGAAGGAGATTATGCGTCAAGTACAAGAACTGCTCGACAAAGGTTATATACGTGAATCCCTTAGTCCTTGTGCTGTTCCTATCATTTTAGTGCCGAAAAAGGATGGTACGTCGCGTATATGCGTTGATTGTAGAGGCATTAATAATATTACTATTCGTTATCGTCATCCTATTCCTAGGCTAGATGATATGATTGATGAATTGAGTGGCTCTACAATATTCTCCAAAGTTGATTTGCATAGTGGATACCATCAAATTCGGATGAAATTGGGTGATGAATGGAAAACAACATTTAAAACTAAGTTTGGATTATATGAGTGGTTAGTCATGCCTTTTGGGCTAACTAATGCACCTAGTACTTTCATGAGGTTAATGAACGAAGTTTTACGTGCTTTCATTGGACGATTTGTGGTAGTTTACTTTGATGACATATTGATTTATAGCAAATCTTTGGAGGAACATTTGGAACATTTACGTGCTGTTTTTATTGCTCTACGTGATGCACGTTTGTTTGGAAACCTTGGAAAGTGCACCTTTTGCACCGACCGAGTATCTTTTCTTGGCTATGTTGTTACTCCACAGGGAATTGAAGTTGATAAAGCCAAGATTGAAGCTATTGAGAGTTGGCCGCAGCCCAAAACGGTCACACAAGTGAGGAGTTTCCTTGGCCTCGCTGGTTTCTATAGGCGTTTTGTGAGAGATTTCAGCACCATTGCTGCACCTCTCAACGAGCTTACAAAGAAGGATGTGCCTTTTGTTTGGGGTACCGCACAGGAAGAAGCCTTCACGGTATTGAAAGATAAGTTGACACATGCTCCTTTACTCCAACTTCCTAATTTCAATAAGACTTTTGAGCTTGAATGTGATGCTAGTGGAATTGGATTAGGAGGTGTGTTATTACAAGATGGAAAACCTGTTGCATACTTTTCTGAAAAATTGAGTGCGCCTAGTCTGAACTATTCTACTTATGATAAAGAATTATATGCTCTTGTTCGGACCTTAGAAACATGGCAACATTATTTATGGCCCAAGGAATTTGTTATACATTCTGATCATGAATCTTTGAAACACATTAAAAGTCAAGCAAAACTGAACCGTAGACATGCTAAATGGGTTGAATTCATTGAGACTTTCCCTTATGTCATTAAACACAAGAAGGGTAAAGAAAATGTTATTGTTGATGCCTTGTCTCGTCGTTATACTATGCTTTCACAACTTGACTTTAAAATATTTGGTTTGGAGACCATCAAAGATCAATATGTTCATGATGCTGAATTTAAAGATGTATTGCATAATTGTAAGGAAGGGAGAACTTGGAACAAGTTCGTTCTTAACGATGGATTTGTGTTTCGTGCTAACAAGCTATGCATTCCAGCTAGCTCCATTCGTCTTTTGTTGTTGCAGGAGGCGCATGGAGGAGGATTAATGGGACACTTTGGCGTCAAGAAGATGGAGGATATACTTGCTACACATTTCTTTTGGCCAAAGATGAGATGGGATGTTGAGCGTTTTGTTGCTCGCTGCACTACATGTCAAAGAGCTAAGTCACGACTCAATCCTCATGGTTTATATATGCCTTTGCCTGTACCTAGTGTTCCTTGGGAGGATATATCTATGGACTTTGTTTTAGGTTTACCTCGAACAAAGAAGGGGAGGGATAGCATATTTGTTGTCGTGGATAGGTTCTCGAAAATGGCACACTTTATACCATGTCATAAAAGCGATGATGCTGTTAATGTTGCTGATTTGTTCTTTCGTGAAATTATTCGCTTACATGGTGTGCCAAATACTATTGTTTCAGATCGTGATACTAAATTTCTTAGCCACTTTTGGAGA
Source organism: Triticum dicoccoides (assembly GCF_002162155.2). Lineage (NCBI taxonomy): Eukaryota > Viridiplantae > Streptophyta > Magnoliopsida > Poales > Poaceae > Triticum > Triticum dicoccoides. The sequence continues at coordinate 391,799,006 of NC_041392.1, forward strand.
TGTTTATGGGCTAAGTTGGGGACTAAGCTGCTTTTTAGTACTACTTTTCACCCCCAAACTGATGGACAAACTGAAGTAGTCAATAGAACATTATCTACTATGCTTAGGGATGTTTTGAAGAATAACAAGAAAATGTGGGAAGAATGCTTGCCTCATATTGAATTTGCTTATAATCGTTCATTGCATTCTACTACTAAGATGTGCCCTTTTGAAATTGTGTATGGTTTCCTACCTCGTGCACCTATTGATTTGTTGCCTCTTCCATCTTCAGAGAAGGTTAATTTTGATGCTAAAGAACATTCTAAATTGATTTTAAAAATGCATGAGTTAACTAAGGAAAACATTGAGCGTATGAATGCTAAATATAAACTTGCTGGAGATAAGGGTAGAAAACATGTTGTGTTTGCGCCTGGAGATCTTGTTTAGTTACATTTGCGTAAAGATAGATTTCCTAATCTGCGCAAATCAAAGCTAACGCCACGTACTGATGGTCCTTTTAAGGTGTTGGAGAAAATAAATGATAATGCATATAAACTTGAGCTACCTGTAGATTTTGGGGTTAGTCCCACTTTTAACATTGCAGATTTGAAGCATTATTTGGGTGAGGAAGATGCGCTTCCATCGAGGACGACTTCATTTCAAGAAGGGGAGGATGATGAGGACATCAATACCATTGTTACACCCACAGCCCCTACTGTTACATATACTGGACCAATTACTAGAGCTCGCGCACGCCAATTAAATTACCAGGTACTTCCGTTTCTTGGTAATGATTCTAATGTTCATGAGATTATGATGCTGCCTAAATTGGATACATTTGTTTTGCTTACAAATGAAGGGCCTAGCTTGGAGAAGGATGAACATTGGAGCAAGAACACGCATGGAGTTTATGGCATGCGCAAGGGGGTCAAGAACGGAGTTACAAGTGATGATTTCAGGACTTTGAAGCCGCCATAAGGAGTGCATGAAGCCTTGGACGAAATATACAAGATGCCACTTCATAATATTCGTCCATAGGCTATTCTAGGTGCTGCGTCACCTTATTAATGGGCCAGGCCCATGTAATTTCGAAATACTTAAGTATAGGCTATTTTTAGAGTCTGTATGTGTGGGGAAACAAGAGTTAGGGTTGGTTTCGGACCCCACCCTCAAGGGCCACGAAATTCCCCCCTCTTCCTCCATATATATAGCCCTTAGGGCATCTTTTAGACTTTGGGTTTTGTTTAGATTAAAAGTTCGCCATAGCTGCAACTTCGCGTACTTCGTTTGTGTCCAACGACCAGACCAAGACGTCACAGAACCCCACCTTGATCAATAAAGCTTTCATCTTATATTCGCAATATCCCGATTGCAATCTCAGTTTCTTGCTTGTTCTTCGTTTGCTCGCAGGAAACAGACCCTCGTGGTCAGGTTGATCGTGCTTCGGCCTGGTCAGTAACCCTCGGAAGTTGGTTTAGCGATTGCTAAGGCGCGATGTCTCGCATGTTCGTAGTCGGATCGTCAAGGTCGACTCCCACAGAAAACAATAGCCACCATCTCATCGGAACATCGGGACACCTTGTATTGAATGGTGAATATGTGGACTCGTGTGCACCACCTCAAAAGAGTTGCTTGCAGTCATAGTTCAGGTTAGCCACTGAGTCAAAGCTGGCTTGCTGCAGTTAAACTCCACCACCCCCCTTGTTGATACTGATGCATATGTAGTTAGTTCTGATGTATGTCTTGCTGAGTACATTTGTACTCATGTTTGCTTAATTTATGTTTTGCAGAGAGACGTTAGTCTCGCTAGTAGTTCTGTGTGGACTCCGACGTTTAGCTTGATACCTCAGCTACGATCTTGTGCCCTCGGCAGGATCTGGTAGATAGTCAGGCTTCTAAGCCTTTTTCATTTATAGATGTCTGTACTCAGACATGTTAAGCTTCCGCATGTGCTTTGATTTGTATGCTCTGAATGTTGGGTCATGAGACCCATGTTTGTAATATCTCGCTCCTCAGAGCCTATTGAATAAATACTTTGAGTCGTAGAGTTTTGTTGTGATGCCATGTGGTATTTACACATATCGAGCATATTGTGTGTATGATTGAAATGCTTGGTATGTGTGGGATCCGACAACCTAGTTGTTTATCCTTGGTAGCCTCTCTTATGGGGAAATGTAGTCCTGTGCTTCCATGAGCCATAGTAGTCCGCTACAGCCCGGTTCACCGGAGTCCTACTAGCCCAGCACTACTGCTCCGGAACACTTGACTGACCAGCATGTGATTCACTTTGTTCCTGTGTCTGTCCCTTCGGGGAAATGTCACGCGGTGACATTCAGAGTCCTGTTAGCCCAGTGCTACAGCCCGGATTTGCACGCTGCTGACCGACATGCTCGATGTTGATTCATGTATGCCTGTCCCCATAAGTTAGTGCCACTTTGGGTTCACGACTAGCCATGTCGGCCCTGGTTCTCTGTCATATGGATGCTAGCGACATCATCATATACGTGAGCCAAAAGGCACAAACGGTCCCGAGCCATGGTAAGGCGACACCCGTGGGAATACCGTGTGTGAGGCCGCAAAGTGATATGAGGTGTAACTGGCTAGGTCGATGTGACTTGGAATCAGGGTCCTGACAAATCGATCTGCTCCGCTGTCGCGACCCATTCCTGTCAAATGGCATGGAGGCTTAGATCCCCCACATGATTATACTGGGGAACGAAACATCTTATGAGATATTAAGAGCTTACCGGATTGGCAGGGCGGTGTGCGCTGAGTCCGCGATCCTCGGTAAGGGGAGGAGGTACCTCGGTGGCCTTGAATAGCACCCTCCAGATGTCTTGGTGTGTTGTGTCAAAAGGCTCTCGCAGCGTTTGGTGCTTGGCCGGGTCGAACTCCCACATATTGAATGCCCGTCCTTGACACGGAAGGATCCGGCGGAAGAGCATGACCTGGACCATGTTGACGAGCTTGATTTTCTTTCTTATCATATTTCTTACACAGTTTTGGAGTCCGGTCAGCTCCACCGATGAACCCCAGGATAGGCCCTTCTCTTTCCAAGAGGTGAGCCACGTGGGGATGACGGACCGAAATTCGAGGGCCGCCGCCTAGTTGGCGTCACGCGGCTCGGTGATGTAGGTCCACCCCGATTGCCACCACTTCACGGTCTCCACATAGGAGCCCTCGAGCCAGGTGACATTAGGCATTTTTTCCACCATATCGCCTCCGCACTCCGCTTGCTGGCCGACCACCACCTTTGGCTTCACGTTGAAGGTCTTCAGCCATAGGCCGAAGTGGGGCTTGATGCAGAGGAAGGCCTCGCACACGACGATAAACGCCAAAATGTTGAGGATGAAATTGGGGGCCAGATCATGGTAGTCCAGTCCGTAGTAGAACATGAGCCCGCGGACGAACGGGTGGAGGGGAAATCCCAGCCCATGGACGAAGTGCGGGAGTAATAGAACCCTCTCATGGGGTCTTGGAGCAGGGACGATCTACCCCTCGTCTGGGAGCCAGTGCGCGATGTCTGCAGCCAGATATCCGGCTTCCCAGAGCTTCGTAATGTTCTCCTCTGTAACGGAGGAGACCATCCACTTGCCTCCCGCTCCGGACATGTTTGGAGTGGTTTTATGGAGAAAATGTGAACTTCGGCACTGGAGCTCGAGTGCTCAAGAATGGATGGGCAACAAAGAAGAAGGCGTGGGTGAAAAGGAGGAGTCCTTGTCCCTTTATAAGGGCGGAAGAAGCTATGCGCCTCCCCACCTACCTGGTAAACTCGCTTATTCCCCAAGCATCTCAATTGATGGCATGGTCGGGTTGCCCACACCCGCTTCGACCAGACGTGCCAAGAAAGCCACCTCGCAATTCGCATAGTAGCTAGTTGAGGAAAACGGTTTGCATAATGACCGGGCCATGGCGTGATGTCACATTATGAAAAGTTGTCAGCAGATTAGATTTGTGGAAATATTATACTCTCTACGGTGGTATGTGGAATAAGTTTTGCAGACCTGGACACGATCATCGTGTTCAAAATCTTCTATGGAGTATTCGGAGAAGGAACCCGCCTTGCAATGCCGAAGACAATCTGCGTGCCGGACTCGTCGTCATTGAAGCCTGGTGTCATTACAAAGTAGTATAGCATAGTTATTATATTACAGTATCTACCCATGTTACTTCTTTGCCACATCATCATATTTGTTATTCCCGAGTGCATGATACCTGCTATGATACCCCCACATTCGCCACCCTAAGGCTGGTTGTAATGGGAGTATCATAAGCGGTATCATGCATGCCAACTAGACTTTTTGGATGATGTGGCACATAGTTTGATATCAGCTCACTTGACGAATGGAGAACCCAAGCTTATGAAAAGGCTAAGTTATTTAAAGAAAAAGTTAAATGATGGCATGACAAAAGAATCCAAAAGCGTGAGTTCAAAGTTGGACAATTTGTTCTTTTGTACAACTCTTGTTTTAGATTCTTTGTAGGAAAACTCCTCTCCAAATGGAAAGGACCCTAGGTTATCGAGTTGGTTTATCGGTCTGGAGACATCAAAATAAATAATGCTGAAGGTACTAACCTGAAGGTTGTCAATGGGCAAAGAACAAAACATTATATCTCAGGCACGCCCATTAAAGTTGAAAGCAATATTATCCAAACTATAACACTTGAAGAACACATAAAAGAAACCTTTTGGAACACTCCAGAATCGTGAAAAAAGGGGAGGTACGTGATATGGTAAGTAAACGGACTGCGAAAAATCCGAAAAAAATTTGTAAGTTTTGGAATATATGAAAGATTAGGAAAATAAGAAACAGCCAGGAACGTAATGATACGTCTCCAACGTATCTATAATTTTTTTATTGTTCCATGCTATTATATTATCCATCTTGGATGTTTTATATGCATTTATATGCTATTTTATATCATTCTTGGGACTAACCTATTAACCTAGAGCCTAGTGCCAGTTTCTGTTTTTTCCTTGTTTATGAGTTTTGCAGTAAAGGAATATCAAACGGAGTCCAAACGAGCTGAAAATTTATGGTGATTTCTTATGGACCGAGAGAAGCCCTCGAAGCACAAAAGTTGGGCCAGAAGAGTCCCGAATCAATGACAAGGGTGGAGGGTGCGCCCACCCCCCTAGGGCGCGCCCCCTGCCTTGTCGCTCACTCATGGACCCTCCTTGACGTGAAACTGACGCCAAAAATTCCTATAAATCCAGAAACCCCCGGAAAGAAACCTAGATCAGGAGTTCTACCGTCGCAAGCCTTCGTAGCCACGAAAAACCAATGGGAGCCCGTTCTGGCACCCTGCCGGAGGGGGAAACCATCACCGGTGGCCATCTTCATCATCCCGGCAGACGCCATGATGATGAGGGAGCAGTTCACCCTCGGGGCTGAGGGTATGTACCGGTAGCTATGTGTTTGATCTCTCTCTCTCTCTCTCTCTCTCTCTCTCTCTCTCTCTCTCTCTTCTGTTCTTGATTTGGCACGGTCTTGATGTACCACGAGCTTTCTTATTGTAGTTGGATCATATGGTATTTCTCCCCCTCTACCTTCTTGTGATGAATTGAGTTTTACCTTTGAGGTTTCACTATTATCGGATTGAATACTATTATGGATTTCGGAACACTTAATGTATGTCTTGCATGGGATACCCGTGGTGGTAATGGGGTGTTCCATTAATTCACTTGATGTGTGATTTGGCACTCAACTCACGGATTCCCGAGGTGACATTGGGGTAATCTATGCAGAGGGGTTGATGCATGTTTTCGTCCTTGTTTCTCTGGTAGGAATCTTGGGGAACTCTTTGAGGCTCTTTATGTTGGATTGAATATTATGAATCTGAAGTTGTTTGATGCATATCGTATAAATGACCCACATATAGTTGTGCTGACATTGGAGTATCTAGGTGACATTAGCGTTGATTGATGTGTGTCATATGGTGTTATTTTACTACGAACTCTAGGGATGTTTGTGACACCTATAGAAATAGCTCAATGGATTGATCGGAAAGAATAACTTTGAGGTTGTTTCGTACCCTACAAGCAATTTCATCTTATGTTCTTCGTGATAGGAACTTTGGAGTGACTTCTGTCACATGTTGAGGGATTGGCATATGATTTAATTATGTTAACATTGTTGAGAGAACTTACACTAGTGAAAGTATGAACCCTAGGCCTTGTTTTCAAGCATTGCGATACCATTTTCGCTTTGTTTCATTACTAGTTCCCTTGATGTTTTCATATTTTCATATTACGAAAACCTATAACTACCGTCCATATTGCACTTGTATCACCATCTCTTCACCGAACTAGTGCAACTATCCAATTTACCATTGTATTGGGTGTGTTGGGGACACAAGAGACTCTTTGTTATTTGGTTGCAGGGTTGTTTGAGAGGGACAATATTCATCCTACACCTCCCACGGATTGATAAACCTTAGGTCATCCACTTGAGGGAAATTTTCTCTATAAAACTCTGCACTTGGAGGCCCAACAACGTCTAGAAGGATAAAGTTGCGTACTAGACATCAAGCTCTTTTCTGGCGCCGTTGCCGGGGAGGTGAGTGCTTGAAGGTATATCTTTAGATCATGCGATTGAATCTTTTAATTTCTTTTTTATCACTAGTTTATTCTATAAAATAAAACTACAAAGAAATGGAATTGAGGTTGCCTCACATGCTTCATCTTTTTAATGTCTTTCGTGAAAATGATGGAAAGGAAAATTGTGCTCAAGTGTTAGAAGAAGAAGTCTATAAATTGTTTGGTACTAAATCTTTGAATGCTGAGCATGATTGCAATGTTGTTAGTATGAATTCTTTGAATATCCATGATGCTAATGATATGCAAAGCCACAAGCTTGGGGATGCTATGTTTGATGAAGATGATACTTTTGGTCCCCCAAGTTTTGATGAGCAAATTTATTATGATGAAAGAATGCCTCCTATTTATTATGATTATTGTGATGACATGTATGCTAAATAATAATTATAACCATGAAACTTGTCATCATGACTTTAATTTTCAATTGTATTATGCCTCACATGATAGTTATTTTGTTGAGTTTGCTCCCACTCCTATTCATGAGAATAAATTTGCTTATGTGGAGAGTAATAAAATTTCTATGCTTGTGGATCATGAAAAGAATACTTTATGTGATAGTTATATTTTTGAATTGAATCATGATGCGACTGAAAATTATTATGAGAGAGGAACATGTGCTCTTACATATTGCAATAATATCAAGTTTCCTCTCTATGTGTTGAAATTTTTGAAGTTGCACTTGTTTTACCTTCCTATGCAAGTTGATTATTGTTCCCATAAGTTTTTTGCTCACAAAATTCCTGTGCATAGGAATTGTTTTAGGCTTAAATGTTCTATTCATATGCTTCATGATGATCTCTTTGTGTTTCAATTCTATCTTTTATGTGGGCATCATCCAACTCTTCATGCCTAGCTAAAAAGGCATTAAAGAAAAGCGCTTGTTGGGAAACAATCCAATATATACGCCCTACTATTTTTGTGTGTTCACATGATTAAGATACTGTAGTAATCATGTTTTATAGCTTTTCTTTCAATAAAGTCCCAAGTAAGACCTTTGGCACGGTCTATGGTGATAGTTGCTTTGATCTTGCTGAAAACAGAAACTTTTGCGCATAGTAAAAGAATTTTCATTTTCTAAAGAAGCAGATAAAATCCCGATTCTTTTTGAACAAGATTTATATACAAATTTCCCAGGTTATCCTAATTTTTCAGAATATTTTTAGTAGCAGAAGTATGATTTCAATTCAGATCTTCACGAGCTGTTCTGTTTTTGACATATTCTGTTTTCGATGCATAGTTTGCTTGTTTTCCAGTTTCTATGGCTTATATTGCTTAATATAAATTGTACAAATGATAGTTTACAGTAGGCATCATGTGAGAAAAATTAGGAATCTTGTTTTGACAGTACCAAACTGAATGATTTGTTTTATTATACTAACGAAGCTTACAAGTTTTCTTTTGAGTTTTGTGTTGTGAAGTTTTCAAGTTTTTGGTAAAGATTTTATGGACTGCGGAATAAGGAGTAGTGGTAAGAGCCTAAGCATGGGGATGCCCAAGGCACCCTAAGGTAATATTCAAGGAATACCCAAGCAACTAAGATTGGGGATGCCCCAGATGGCATCCCCTCTTTCGTCTTCAATCCATCGGTAAATTTACATGAGGCTATATTTTAATTCACCACATGATATTTGTTTTTCTTGGAGCATCATTTTCTTTTATTATGATTTGCTTGCTTATATTTAGAATAATGTTTTGCATCTTTTAGTTCAATAAAAAGGTCAAGTGTAGCCTTTACCATGTTTATTTTGCAAGTCTATATGTTGTTGTTTTGAAAATAGAAAATTTTCTATCATTGTCTGAATATTTGTGAATAGTCAAAACATGATAAAATCTTGAAATTTTTACACAATGATTAAAAACAAAATTTCTACAGTGTGGTAATTTTTCAGAATTTTTGTTGTTAGGGAAGTATGATTCCTCTTGCATTCTTTACGGACTGTTGGTTTAGACATATTGATGTTATGTTTGCATATGTTTGCTTCTTTAATGATTCTATTTGAGGATGGGAGTATTAAATATTCAGAGGCATTTAGTATGCAATGTTAAATTATAACTTTACTATTTTTCTACAGTAGAGAATGATAAGGTTTTGTGTTGATTTATACTAACTTATCTCACGAGTTCTTTTTGAGTTTTGTGTGCATGAAGTTTTTAAGATTTCGGGAAACTATGATATGAGAGGATTTAAGGAGACACAAGAGCTCAAGCTTGGGGATGCCCAAGGCATACCTAATTAATTTTTCAAGAAGTCTCAAGCATCTAAGCTTGGGGATGCCCCGGTTGGCATCCCACCTTTCTTCATCAACAATCATCGGTTAGCCTTGGTTGAGCCTAAGTTTTTGCTTCTTCACCTGATATGTGCTATCCTTGAAATGTAATTTTTTTTCTTGTTGTTTGAATAAAATATTAATATATGAAATTCTTAAATGTTAGATAGTCTTGACATAGTCACATAATTATTCGACTACTCATTGTGCTTCACTTATATCTTTTTAGAGCATGGAGGTGGTTTTATTTTGAAGAAATTGATGAACTCTCATGCTTCAGTTATATTATTTTGAGAGTCTTAAACAGCATGGTAATTTTCTTTGGTTATGAATTTAGTCCTAATATGATAGGCATCCAAGAGAGATATAATAAAAACTTTCATATAAAGTGCATTGAATACTATGAGAAGTTTGATTCCTTATGATTGTTTTGAGATATGAGGATGGAGATATTAGAGTCATGCTAGTGAGTAATTGTGGATTGTAGAAATACGAGTGTTAAAGTTTGTGATTCCCATAGCATGCACATATGGTGAACCGTTATGTCACGAAGTTGGAGCATGATTTCTTTATTGATTGTCTTCCTTACGAGTGGCGGTTGGGGACGAGCGATGGTATTTTCCCACCAATCTATCCCCCTAGGAGCGTGCACATAGTACTTTGTTTCAATGACTAATAGATTTTTGCAATAAGTATGTGAGTTCTATGACTAATGTTGAGTCCATGGATTATACGCACTCTCACCCTTCCACCATTGCTAGCCTCTCTAGTACCGTGCAACTTTCGTTGGTATCATACACCCACCATATACCTTCCTCAAAACACCCACCATACCTACCTATTATGGAATTACCATAGCCATTCCAAGATATATTGCCATGCAACTTCGACCGTTCTGTTTATTATGACATGCTTCATCATTGTCATATTGCTTCGCATGATCATGTAGGTGACATAGTATTTGTGGCAAAGCCACCATCATAATTTTTATACATGTCACTCTTGAGTCATTGCACATGCTGGTACACCACCGGAGCCATTCACATAGAGTCATATCTTTTGTTCTAGGTATCGAGTTGTAAGTAAATAAAAGTGTGATGATCTTCATTATAAGAGCATTGTCCCATGTGAGGAAAGGATGATGGAGACTATGATTCCCCCACAAGTTGGGATGATCCTACAGATGAAAAAAAGAGTCCAAAAAAGCCATTTCAAAAAAATGAGAGAAAAGAGAGAAGGGGCAATGTTACTATCCTTTTTACACACTTGTGCTTCAAAGTAGCACCATGATCTTCATGATAGAGAGTCTCCTATATTGTCGCTTTCAAATACTAGTGGGAATTTTTCATTATAGAACTTGGATTGTATATTCCAACGATGGGCTTCCCCAAATTGCCCTAGGTCTTCATGAGCAAGCAAGTTGGATGCACACCCACTTAATTTTCTTTTCAGCTTTCATAAACATATAGCTCTAGTGCATCCGTTGCATGGCAATCCATACTCACTCACATTGATATCTATTGATGGGCATCTCCATAGCCCGTTGATACGCCTAGTTGATGTGAGACTATCTCCATCTTTTTATCTTCTCCACAACCACCATATTCTATTCCACCTATAGTGCTATGTCCATGGCTCACGCTCATGTATTGCGTGAAAGTTGAAAAGGTTTGAGAACATCAAAAGTATGAAACAATTGCATGGCTTGTCATCGGGGTTGTGCATGATTTGAATATTTATGTGATGATGATGGAGCATAGCCAGACTATATGATTTTGTAGGGATAACTTTCTTTGGCCATGTTATTTTGAGAAGACATGATTGCCTTATTAGTATGCTTGAAGTATTATTGTTTTTACGTCAATATTAAACTTTTGTCTTGAATCTTAAGGATCTGAATATTCTTGCCACAATAGAGAAGATTACATTGATAAATATGTTAGGTGGCATTCCACATCAAAAATTTTGTTTTTATCATTTACCTACTCGAGGACGAGGAGGAATTAAGCTTGGGGATGCTTCATACGTCTCCAACGTATCTATGATTTTTTATTGTTCCATGCTATTATATTATCCATCTTGGATGTTTTATATGCTATTTTATATTATTTTTGGGACTAACCTATTAACATAGAGCCCAGTGCCAGTTTCAGTTTTTTCCTTGTTTTTGAGTTTTGTAGAAAAGGAATATCAAATGGAGTCCAAACGAGCTAGAACTTTACGGTGATTTTTTATGGATCAGAAGAATCCCCCAGAGCACAAGGGTTGGGCCAGAATAGTCCTGAGTCAACGACAAGGGTGGAGGGCGTGCCCACCCCCCTAGGGCGTGCCCCCTACCTTGTCACTGACTCATGGACCCCCTGACGTGAAACCAATGCCAAAAATTCCTATAAATCAAGAAACCCCCCAAAAGAAACCTAGATCGGGAGTTTTGCTGATGCAAGCCTTTGTAGCCATGAAAAATCAATCAGGAGCCCGTTTTGGCACCCTACCAGAGGGGGAAACCATCACCGGTGGCCATCTTCATCATCCTAGCGGTCTACATGACGAGGAGAGATTAGTTCACCCTCGAGGCTGAGGGTATGTACCAGTAGCTATGTGTTTGATCTCTCTCTCTCTCTCTCTCTCTCTCTCTCTCTCGTGTTCTTGATCTGGCACGGTCTTGATGTACCGCGACTTTATTATTATAGTTGGATCATATGGTTTTTCTCCCCCTCTACCTTCTTGTGATGAATTGAGTTTTACCTTTGAGGTTTCACTATTATCAGATTGAATACTATTATGGATTTGAGAACTCTCGGTGTTCTGGGAACTAGGGTACCCAAACTTGCTTGTCTACGATCCATGGTGTGGCTCCATCGACGGCCTGGTACGGCCCACCTTCAGCAGTGGCAAGACAAGACCCTCGCGAGGTAGACAACACCAAGACCTCCAGAGGGAGCGGCCTCCCTAGGCTGGCTCCTAAGGAGCGGAGATTCCTATGCATGCACCGATCTCATGAGGTTTGGGTGACGCAAGCCATGACGACCAAGGCCAGGAGGGCGCCCGCGGGCGCAGAGGACCAGGTTTCCTCTTTGGTGCTAAGGAGGCAAGCGCAGGCGTAGGGTCCCGAGGAATCGGCCAAGGTTTACATTCTTGTGCAACAAGACCAAGACCGCCAGGAAATATGTCATCACCGAGCCCACCGCGGTGTCACGAGCAGAAGCTTTGTAGGCAAAGACTACCTTTTGTCAGGATAGGATGTACTACTTGTCCCCCTTCAAAATTGGCCATTGTGGGATCCCTTCACCTTCGTTTGGAGGAAGAGGACCAAGGCCACTATAAATATAGCTTGGCCACCACCATAAGAGGGGATCGAATCCTTAGCTCACACCCACAAAACAACACTACCTCCTGTGGTAATTCTTCCTCTGTACCAGTTCGTCCCCAGCCCCTCGCGAGGCTAGTCCACCCCAAAGCAGGAGTCCCGAACCTGGGAAAACTGTCGTGTCCCTTTCCTTTCTTGTTCATCGAGCTAGGTCGTGAGAACGACGAATTGGTGCCTGGAAAGGTTGAATTCTTCGCACACGCCCCAGATTTTGAACCTTTCTTGGGTCTGCGGAGCCCTGAATCCAACATTTGGCGCGCTAGGTAGGGGAGTGTCGAAGGTTTGCCTCCTCATTAGCCATGCTCCGCCTTGCCACTTGGTTCCCATGGCAGGCGCCGCCTACTCGCCGGGCCGCTGGGCGCGTTTGGAGGCATTGTGGGGCTGCCAGGCTTTCTGCCCCACCTTGCAACGGGTGCAATGGCCGCAGAAGTTCAGGCCGGAGTTGCCACCGCGATATGATGGTGCGGCGGACCTTGCAGAGTTCCTCCAAGTGTATCTGGACGCCATCTGGGCGGCCTGCAATGATGACAAGGTCATGGCGAATTGGCTCCTGTCGGTGTCAAAACCGGCGAATCTCGGGTACGGGGTCCCGAACTGTGCGTCTAGGCGGATGGTAACAGGAGGCAGGGGACATGATGTTTTACCCAGGTTTGGGCCCTCTTGATGGAGGTAAAAACCCTACGTCCTGCTTGATTAATATTGATGATATGGGTAGTACAAGAGTAGATCTACCACGAGATCAAGGAGGCTAAACCCTAGAAGCTAGCCTATGGTATGATTGTTCTTCGTCCTACAGACTAAAACACTCCGGTTTATATAGACACCGGAGAGGGCTAGGGTTACACAGAGTCAGTTACAATGGTAGGAGATCTACATATCCGTATCGCCAAGCTTGCCTTCCACGCCAAGGAAAGTCCCTTCCGGACACGGGACGAAGTCTTCAATCTTGTATCTTCATAGTCCAGGAGTCCGGCCGAAGGTATAGTCCGGCTATCCGGACACCCCCTAATCCAGAACTCCCTTAGTAGCCCCTAAACCAGGCTTCAATGACGACGAGTCCGGTGCGCAGATTGTCTTCGGCATTGCAAGGCGGGTTCCTCCTCCAAGTACTTCATAGAAGATTTTGAACATAAAGGTAGTGTCCGGCTCTGCAAAATAAGTTTCCACATATTTCCATAGAGAGAATAATATTTACACAAATCTAATCTGCTGATGTATTCCGTAGCGTGACATCACACCACGGCCAAGTCTTTATTCGAATCGTTTTACTGTCCCACCTCAGCGTGTTTAGCGAGGCGGTTTCCTTGGCACGTCTTGTCAAAGCAGAGATTGTGTCCCCTTATTCCAAGATTCTCATCAATACAGGCGTGGGTAACCCAATCGTACCCGTTGGTATGTTTTCTCGATCAAAGGCGAGTCCCAAACAGTCACGGGGAGGGCCCTTGGTATTCAACCTCTTATAAAGAGACCAAGGCCTTACTCCTTTCTTTCAATCTCAAACGAGTTCGCCCTTCGCCTCGAGTTCCAACACCCAAGGCTCCAGATTTCAGGCGCTTCGGACCTTCGACAATGTCCGGTTCCGACCTTCGAGGCGATGGATGCATGGAGGAGGACGTGCTGAAGTTGAGAGATGCCAGGTTCTTGACCGGCGAAATCTGGCATAGGCTTCCTGCTCAAGTGCAGGTCATTCCCACTCCCAAGCCTGGTGAGAGTGTGGTGTTCATGTCTCACTTCCTTCGGGGGCTAGGCTTCCCGACGGATCCCTTTGTGAGGGGGCTCATGTTTTATTATGGGCTGGAATTTCACGACTTAGCTCCGAAGTCCATCCTCCATATTTCCTCATTCATCGTCGTGTGCGAAGCCTTCCTCCGTATTACTCCTCACTTCGGACTATGGCTCAAGACCTTCAAAGTAGAGCCGAAGATGATCGAGGGACAGCACGCGGAGTGCGGAGGTGCTTTTATAAGCAAGAATGCTGGGGCTCCATGGCCCGAGGGCTCTTTTCAAGAGGAGTCCAGCTTATGGCAACGAGAGTGGTTTTACATCACTGCTCCCAGGAGCACCAAGTGGGTGGCACCACCTGTCTTTCGCTCGGGTCCCCCACCATAGCTAGTGTCATGGGTCAATAAAGGACTGGACCGGGGGCCATCGAAGGACGTGCCCTTGTTGCAGGGCGGCATTCGAGATCTCTTAGAAAGAGACATTAGCCTGGTCGTGGTGACGCAGGTCATGTTGATCCGTCGAGCCTTGCCCGGCAAACGTCGCCCCCTTCGCCTGTGGGAGTTCAATCCGGAGGGACCACGAGCTCTCCAGCATTTCATGGGCGCAACGCTCGTGGAGATGTACAAATTGTTCTTGAGATCACAAGCAATGTGTCCGGACTTGACCGAGGACGCAGGCTTGAGCTGCAATCGCCCGGATACTCAAGTAAGTAGCCTTGTGACCGGACTTGCTATCCGTATATTTATCATAAAATTGCCCCTAAAAGAGTTGTCCTTCAAAAATGAGTGGACTGCGAAAGCAAAGCTAATCAGGTGTCCGCCCCCCTCCCCGAGATCACGTCGGATCCCGTGCTAGTCAGGATGTTGGAGGTTGTGCCTTCGCAGGAAAGCGAGGGAGGGGACAAGGAAGCTATGGCCTCCTCGAAGGAGGCTGTTTGGAAGGGAGGAATCAAAAATTCCTCTCCTCAGGGGAAGAAGAGGATCGCCTCTGAAGACCTGGAGACAATGGCCTCAAAGCGGGGGAAGAAATCTTCGCCAGAGGGTCCTGTGCTGGGGGATACTTCGGCCAAATTATGCCTCAAGGGGATCAGCCCTCCACCGAGCCGTAAGTATAGAGGAGTTTTATTTTTAGGAAATGAGAGAAATCCTTGCTTTATATCTCAGAAAAGTAATCGAAAATTTACCTTGTAGCTCGGACCTTAGCCCTTCTCAGCAGAGCTCGTCTTCGGGGGATCTTCTTTCGGAGATGATGGAGAGCGGAACGCCTCCCCCTGCCATACCGCCTTGCGAGGCGGGTGACCCTGAGGTATCGTCGCGGGGGGTTTCTCTGAATCCGGTAGGGCCGGAAGGTAGTCATATGGCCCCCCAAAGCCCTCCACGTCCGACCTTCAAAAAGGGCCATCGGATGAGTCCGGCACCGTCTGGTGCGCGGTCGGAGGAGCTGAAGGATCTACTAGGGCGAACATCTATCTCAGAGGAGCACCGTGCATTGATGGGTACGGTGATTGAGAGGATTCCATCCGTGGAGAGTGGATTGCACGAGGCCGTCAGGAGTTTACTGATAGGTTTTGAGGTACGTGAAATAATGTACCCTTTTTGGACAGTTGCGCATAAATAAGATGCGCCCTGTGTAGATAGTAGCCCCTGAGACTCTGTGCGTTGTCAAAAGTGACGGCACGCAAAGGATCATAAACCCAGGTCTAATATGCCGCCTTCATACGTAGGTGGTGAAGTGTCAGGTGGCCAGCTGGACACTTCAATTTGCCGAGCTAAAGCGGCAACTAGACGTGGCAGATGCCGACATCGCGCTTGTCAACAAGCGGCTTGACAAGGCACAAGGTATGTAATTACTCCGACGGCACCTGGTAAGAGGAGCTTTATGCCAGTATCTTACAATGTGTGCGCTTGATGCAGATGGTGCTGCTGCCATGGAGAATCTTCAGGCAGAACTTGCCCGAGCCAAGGAGCAAGCCAAAAAAAGTGATGCGGCTGCCAGAAAGGCAATTGAAGAGCTGAAAGCCGAACAGGCTGCTCACTGCCGAAGCAAGAAGGAAATGGCCGAGATGGCTGTGAAGCTGAAGAGCGCTGCTGACCATTGCAAGCTTCTTGAAAAAGAAGATCAGGCGGAACAGACCGACCTAGAGAAGGCCGTTGCCGATGCCAATGATGCTCGCTCTGCGATGAGAGCTATGAAGGAGGAGCTGCGTCCGGCCGGAGAGATCACGGCTGGAAAGCCCTTTATGCTGCGGATGAAGTTCTATGATCCTAAACATGCTCCGTTAAACCGGATGTCGAGTACGCCGGACACCTATCTGGATTTGGCAGCGAGTGCCGCAGATGCGGCCGAACACTTCCGAGATCAAGAAGATCGCGAAGTGGAAAAGCTCTTTTGGTCGCAGTTCCACAATCCAGAGCATCCACTATCATTAGCCGATCATTTGGCCGAATGGGCCGAGCTAAATAGGTTGTCCGGACTCGCCATGAAGTATGTCATGAGTCATCTGTGGCCAGAGAGGCCAGAGTCGAAAAGTTATTTCAACTTGGTGCAGCAGTTCCTTGGTGCGGCGCCGCATATCAATGCGATGAAGAGGTCAGGGTGCATAGAGGGTGCGCGGATGGCTCTTGCCCGTGTCAAGACATACTGGGCGGAAATGGAGGCCACCGCTGTTGCATCCCCAGACTCGGATGGAAGTCGAGTACCTGCCGAGCACTATTTTCATGAAGTTCTACAAGGCGCTCGTTTAATAGAGACGCAGTGCTCGAAGGATACTATATTCGAGTAGCATATATTATTGAAAACAATATTTTGATAAATTGTAGAAGCTTTTTATACTTGTGCCTGCAAGTATTATAATACCTCCTGTGCGGCCGTTTAACATATATGTATATATAATCTGAAAGATGGCAGTCGTCGGCTTCAGCCCCCACGCACATAATGCGGGGGTGTTCGCAGAAGGCGCATTCTCACACTTGATCCAACGTCTTGGTCCTACAAAGGAGGTGATAGCGCAGCGAACTAGGCCATCGGACTATGATGCTTTATCACTTTCACTTAGCCATAGGAGTTTGACAGTGAGGCTACTTATATAGCCCCTTGTGGCGCCTGCGCTCGCCCGAACTCGGGGCGCGTATGTGCCTGGCCGGGAAGCGGCCCTTCGTTAATGCGGAGGAATCCTAAAGATTCCGGTAAGTCATCGAGTGGTTGACCAGTCTCACGCTATATCATGACAGTTAGTTTTCGGCTTTCTCTACTGAGGTGCTCGCCTGGCCGAACCGGGGCACAATCGCAGTAGTTCTCCTGGTGCCGCCTTAGCCGATAGAGCGGAACGTAAGGTAGCAAAACACAGGAGCCGGGCAAACCCAACATTTGACCAAAGACATGATTCGGAGCTGATGCATATAAGGCCAAACTCGCGACGCCGAACACTCCCTAAGGTATTTGGTCTTTATGAGGGCGGGCGGGATAACGCCCTTAGTAATAAGCCCCTAGTGTCCAGGTATGCGCAAAACTCTGACGTGGCCACATGCCAAAACGCCAGCCTCCTCCTTGGTAATACCAAGAAACCAGGGGATGTGTATCAACAAGAGACAGTAAAAAAGGTTTACGCAGGGTCTTAATCTGAAAAGAATCCTTGGAACGGGTCGCTGCTGCACGTCTGCGCCTGTGTCTCCATTGTGCCGTATCCTGGACGGGCGTAGCACGGTGTTCATCTGTAAAAGAGAGGAACTTAGTTGAAGAAAGATCGTGCCGAACATAAGTTATACTAAATAAACAAAGTATAAATCGAAATGGGTAAAATTGAGCTTTATTGTCTCTTGTTTTATATGCGCGGAGCCCCTAGTACCGGGGTATATGGCTATTAAGCCTTTATCAATTGTATGTTTATGCCGGACTCATCTAGCCGTGTCCGTGGTCTTAATGACTTGTTTAGGTGCTTTGGCTGGTAAAGCTGCTTTATTAGGCAGCCGCACTGTCGTCCGCGCGTGAGGAACACTCAATTTTTCCCTTTAATGAGATGATGCCTCGTGGACCGGGCATCTTAAGCGTAAGAGATGCATAATGCGGTATTGCGTTAAATCGGGCGAAAGCTTCGCGTCCCAGCAGTGCTTGATAGCTACTTGAGAATGGGGTGATGTGGAGAGTTAGCTGTTCGTGACGGAAGTTATCGGGGGAGCCGACCATAACTTCTAGCCGGAGAGAACCCATGCAACGGGCATCCGGGCCTCGCGTTACCCCTTGAAAGGAGGTTTTGCTATGGCAAATTTTTGTTGGGTCTATCCCCATGTTGCGGATTGTGTCCTGGTATAACAGGTTTAGACCACTGCCGCCGTCCATCAGGACATTTGTAAAGTGGAGTCCGCCGATTATTGGATCTAATACCAAGGTAGTCCAGCCTGCGTTTCGGATACTTCTAGAGTAATCCTAATGGTCGAAGGTGATCGGTTTTAACAACCATTGGCGAGACTCCTTTGGGATAGGCCATATGGCGCGTATCTCTGTTGGCGCCATTCTGTTCGTCACGTGAAGTAAGTTTACTGTTTTGACTTCTTGTGGGAAATCCTTTTGTTTCCTGGTGCTCTGCTTGTGGGGTTCGTCGTCGTCCTCACTTGGTGTGTCGAGCCCCTTGTGTTCGGCGTTGAGTTTTCCGGATTGCTTGAAAACCCAACAATCTCTGTGGGTATGGTTCACAGGCTTCCCGGGAGTACTGTGTATTTGACATATTTTGTCCAAGATTTTGTTTAAGTTGGATAGCTCGTCCCTGTTATCCTTGAGGGGCGGCTTTCTCTGATTCTGCCGCGAGCTTTTGAATCCGGCATTGACCGCCGTGCTCTTTGGGCTGTTTCCCTTATTCCGGCGCTGGTCCTTGCTGCGTCGGGGTTTTCCGTTTCCATCCCTAACTTCGGATGTACTTGAGTCACTAGTGCTACATCTTGCCAACCAGCTGTCCTCTCCTGCGCAAAAGCGGGTCATGAGGCTTGTTAATGCGGCCATTGTTCTTGGCTTTTCTTGGCCGAGGTGTCTGGCAAGCCATTCGTCTCGAACGTTATGCTTAAAAGCTGCTAGGGCTTCGGCGTCCAGACAGTCGACTATCTGATTCTTTTTAGTAAGAAATCTGTTCCAGAATTTCCGGGTTGACTCTCCGGGCTGTTGAGTTATGTGACTGAGATTGTCTGCATCCGGAGGGCGGACATAGGTCCCTTGAAAATTTGCCCGGAAAGCATCCTCAAGCTCTTCCCAACTTCCAATGGTGTTTTCGGGAAGGCTTTTGAGCCAATGTCCGGCTGGCCCTTTAAGCTTGAGGGGTAAGTATTTTATGGCGTGGAGGTCATCTCCTCTGGCCATGTGTATGTGGAGGATATAATCCTCGATCCAGACCCCAGGGTCTGTTGTTCCGTCGTACGTCTCTATGTTTAGGGGCTTGAATCCCGCTGGAAATTCATGGTCCAGCACCTCATCGGTGAAACATAGGGGGTGTGCGGCAACCCTGTATTTGGGTGTGCCGTGATGTTCGGATATTTGTGGTGTTGCATTGCTTACTAGAGCTTGCTTTCTTGGCCCGTAGATAGATCTGGCTGGGCCATCTTTTTGATGTGGATCCTTTGGTGGATCGCGTGCCGGCTTGTGTGCGGCGCTGCTTGCCGCTCCATGCTGGCCATGCAGTCGTCTCTCCGACCGGGTGGCTTTCCTATTTTTTGACCGCGGGGGCTCTAAGGCCTCCTCGTCAAATTCAGGCAGTAGCTTTCGCTTTGGATAGCTTTTTGTGCGGCGACTGCCGCCATATTTGTGTGCGGTGTTGCATACTTTGCTCCATCTGATTCCGAGTGCATCTTACGCAGTTTTGAGCTTCCGCTTCTGCTTTTTCAGGCTACGCGCAGTGGCCACGAGCCTTTTGTGGAGGTTCTTCTGCTCCATGAGCCTATCCGGCGTACGGTCGTCCGGACTGTTGTTTTCACCGGGGACGGGGTGTTCGGTTTGTTTATCCAAGTTGCCCTGTTTGGACGGTTGCTCGAAGGCATGTTCATCGTCCGCCGGCTCGTCCTGCTCTATGGCTGGGTCTGTATGGCTGATGTCTCTGTCGAGGTGGGGCTTGGAGCGGCGCTTATGTCGCCGCTTTGATTGCTTTTCGAGTGACCGATCCCTCGTTGCATCCATGTGTTCCTCGTTGTTGCTTCCTTTGGGTGTATCCACCATTGTAACATCATGAGATGAGGTGGCTATCCAGTGCCTTATAGGCGTTGGTTCATGTTCATCTCCTACATCGTCGTCCATACCGTCGATGTCTTCGGAGACGAAGTCGAGCACGTCGGTTAAATTATCGACAGTGGCTACGAAGTGGGTGGTGGGTGGGCATTGAATTTCTTCGTCGTCCACATCCCAATCCTGCCGGTCATAGTCCGGCCAGGACTCTCCTGACAAAGAGAGAGACCTGAGTGAATTCAGAATGTTGCCGAAGGGCGAGTGTTGAAAGATGTCCGCGGCGGTGAACTCCATGATCGGCGCCCAATCGGGTTCGATCGGTAGGGGCGCGGAGGGCTCGGAGTCAGGAGAGGAGTCCGGCTCCTTGGAGTCACGTGCTTCGCAGAGAATAGGGCTGGTGTTCGGCTCGATCGCCGTAGAGATTGCAGCCCCCGAGGCGGTGTCCGACCACCCATCCTCGATTGGCGCAGTTGGCTCCGAATTAAGGGTCGGAGCTGATGCGGGTGCGGCCTCCAGGGCACTGTTCGGCGGCAGAGCTAGATCATGCCCATCGTGACAGTGCGGCGCGCTCGGCTGTGGCTCGAATCCGTCGAAGATCAAGTCTCCGCGGAGGTCGGCTGTGTAGCTCAAACTTCCAAATCCGACCTGATGGCCAGGGGTGTAGCTTTCGATCTGCTCCAGATGACCAAGCGAATTGGCCTACAGTGCAAAGCCGCCGAATACGAAGATCTGTCCGGGGAGAAAAGTCTCACCCTGGATCGCATCGCTGTTGATGATCGGAGAAGCCATCGGGCCTAAAAGTGACAACATAGAGGAACTCTCAATGAAAGTACCAATGTCGGTGTCAAAACCAGGGGGTCCCGAACTGTGCGTCTAGGCGGATGGTAACAGGAGGCATGGGACACGATGTTTTACCCAGGTTCGGGCCCTCTTGATGGAGGTAAAACCCTACGTCCTGCTTGATTAATATTGATGATATGGGTAGTACAAGAGTAGATCTACCACGAGATCAAGGAGGCTAAACCCTAGAAGCTAGCCTATGGTATGATTGTATGTTATTGTGTCCTACGGACTAAAACCCTCCGGTTTATATAGACACCGGAGAGGGCTAGGGTTACACAGAGTCGGTTACAATGGTAGGAGATCTACATATCCGTATCGCCAAGCTTGCCTTCCACGCCAAGGAAAGTCCCTTCCGGACACGGGACGAAGTCTTCAATCTTGTATCTTCATAGTCCAGGAGTCCGGCCGAAGGTATAGTCTAGCTATCCGGACACCCCCTAATCCAGGACTCCCTCAGCTCCCTATGGCTCTTACAGGTGTGCCTCGCGCCTGGGTCCTCAACCTGCTGGAGTCCTTGGTGGCCTCTTGGGAAGAGTTGCGTGACCTATTCATCGTGCACTTCGCGGCGCTAGCGCCCCACGCCGTTGCAGCCATCCTCGATGGGTCATAGGTGCCAGCCTCAGACCGCCATGTCAAGAAGTTCTTTCGCTAGCTGGGGCCGCCCAGTCGCAGCGAGGGGCCCCTTCGGGCTGGGCGGCACCCAAGGCCAACCTCATCTTCGATTCTAGCAACCACCCCAAGACCACGGTCGGCGCCGGCGCGCTTCCCATGCTTTGCACCCCCACCATCTGCAATGCAGCGGTCACCAGGACCCTCATCGACGGTGGCACATGCCTCAACGTCCTCTCTGTGGAGGCCTTCGGCCTACTTCACGTGCCCTTCGACCGGCTCCTCCCCACCAAGCCCTTCTTGGGGGTCATCGATGGTTCCACCCGCCCTCTGGGTAGATCCTCCTTCCGGTCACCTTTGGCACGCATGACAACTACCGCACCGAGCTCATCAACTTCGACATCGCCCGCATTGGCCTCCTGTAGAATGCCATTTTCGAATATCCGGCCCTCGCCAAGTTCACGGCGGTGACTCACCCCGGCTACAACATCATGAAGATGCGGAGAAGCAGTGGTGTCCTCACCACAGCGGGGGACACCAAGGATGCGCTCATGCCCTCAAGCTCGTTTTCAAGGCCGCGGCGGCCACGCGGCCAGGCGCGGGAGGCACCCTGGAGATCCCGAAGGCGGCGCCGGCAAAGAAGAACCAATGTTCTCTCAAGATCGGGCCGAGATGAAGCAGGTGCCGGTCGACGACGGCGGGGGATCAGGCGCCAGCTTCACCATTGGCGCTAGCTTCCATCGGGACCAGGAAGAGGCACTGGTCGGCTTCCTCCATACGAACAAGGATGTGTTTGCTTGGGACATGACGGACCTGGTCGGCGTTCCGCACGGAGTGATCAAGCACCACTTGTGGTGTGCCCCAATGCGCGCCCCGTAAAGCAGAAGACATGGCGGCGAGCTCCATAGAAGCAATCGTTCATCATTCAGGAGACCCGCAAGCTGCAGGAGGCTGGCGTTATTCGGGAGGTGCGGCATCCGGATGGCTTGCGAACCCTGTTATCGGCCCCAAGAAGGGCGGGAAGGAGTGCATGTGCGTCGATTTCACGAGCCTCAGTAAACATTGCCCTCATGACCCCTTCCCTCTTCCGCGCATCGACCAGATCATCGACTCCACTGCCGAGTGCGATTTTCTATGCTTCCTAGATGCCTTCTTTGGCTATCACCAAATCAATATGGTGGTGCAGGACGTCAAGAATACGGCTTTCCTGACCCCATGCGGAGTGTACTGCTACGCCTGCATGCCGTTCGGGCTATGCAATGTCGGCGCGACCTTCCAGCGATTGATGCCCATCACCTTGGACCAGCAGCTCGGGAGAAACGCCGAGGCCTACATCGACGACAGAGTGGTCAAATATCGGGAGGTGAGAACTCTCGTCGAAGATCTGGAAGAAACATTTGCCAGCCTGCGCAAGGTGAACTTGTGGCTCAACCCAGAGAAGTGCGTGTTTGGCGTCCCGTCCGGCAAGCTGCTAGGTTTCTTGGTGTCGCACAGAGGGATCGAGGCCAACCAGGAGAAGATCAAGGCGATAGAGTGGATGAGCCCGCCACAAACCCTCAAAGAGATGCAGAAGCTGGCAGGCTGCGTAACCTCGCTGGGGCGCTTCATCTCCATGCTAGGCGAGCGCGCCATCCCATTCTTCAAGCTAATAAAAAAGAAGGGCCCGTTCGAGTGGACTCCAGAGGCTAATGTGGCCTTCCAAGACCTCAAGAGGTACCTCACCAGCCTGCCGGTGATGGTAGCGCCTCGCCCTCTGATACGTCTCCAATGTATCTATAATTTTTGATTGTTGCATGCTATTATATTATCTATTTTGGATGTTTAATGGGCTTTAATATGCACTTTTATATTATTTGTGGGACTAACTTGTTAACCAGAGGCCCGGTGCGAGTTTCTGTTTTTTGCCTATTTCAGTGTTCCACAGAGATGGAATATCAAACGGAATCCAGACGGAACAAAACCTTCGTGAGGATCTTTCTTGGAACAAACGCAATCCAGGAGACTTGGAGTGGAAGTCAGATACACAACGAGGCGGCCACGAGGGAGGAGGGCGCCCCCATCCTCATGGGCCCCTCGTAGCTCCACCGATGTACTTCTTTCGCCTATATATACTCTTATACCCTAAAAACATCCAGGAGAGCCACGAAACCACTTTTCCACCGCCGCAACCTTATGTACCCGTGAGATCCCATCAGGGGCCTTTTCCGGTGATCTGCCAGAGGGGGAATCAATCATGGAGGGCTTCTACATCAACACCACAACCTCTCCAAATGATGTGTGAGTAGTTTACCATAGACCTTCGGGTCCATAGTTATTAGCTAGATGGCTTCTTCTCTCTCTTTGGTTCTCAATACAAGGTTCTCCTCGATGTTCTTGGAGATCTATTTGATGTAATATCCTTTTCTGGTGTGTTTGCCGAGATCTGATGAATTGTGGATTTACGATCAAGTTTATCTATGAACAATATTTGGTTCTTCTCTGAATTCTTATATGCATGATTTGATATGTTTACAAGTCTCTTCGAATTATTGGTTTAGTTTGGCCTACTAGATTGATCTTTCTTGCAATGGGAGAAGTGCTTAGCTTTGGGTTCAATCTTGCGGTGTCCTTTCCCAGTGACAGTAGGGGCGGCAAGGCACGTATTGTATTGTTTCCATCGAGGATAAAAATATGGGGTTTATATCATATTGCTTGAGTTTATCCCTCTACATCATGTCATCTTGCTTAAATCATTACCCCGTTCTTATGAACTTAATACTCTAGATGCATGCTAGATAGCGGTCGATGTGTGGAGTAATAGTAGTAGATGCAGAATCATTTCGGTCTACTTAACACGGACGTGATGCCTATATTTCATAATCATTGCCTAGATATTCTCATAACTATGCGCTTTTCTATCAATTGCTCGACATTAATTTGTTCACCCACTGTAATACTTGCTATCATGAGAGAAGCCAATAGTGAAACCTATGGCCCCGGGTCTCTTCCTTATTATATTGCATATCTTTTTATTATCACATCTCATTTACTACTTTTCAATTTATACAACAAAAATACCAAAAATATTTATCTTATTATCTTTATCAGATCTCACTTTTGCAAGTGGCCATGAAGGGATTGACAACCCCTTTATCGCGTTGGTTGCAAGGTTCTTGATTGTTTGTGCAGGTACTAGGCGACTTGCGTGTAATCTCCTACTGGATTGATACCTTGGTTCTTAAAACTGAGGGAAATACTTATGCTACTTTGCTACATCACCCTTTCCTCTTCAAGGGAAAACCAACGCATGCTCAAGAGGTAGCAAGAAGGATTTCTGGTGCCGTTGTCGGGGAGATCTACATTCAAGTCAAGACATACCAAGTACCCATCACAAACTCTTCTCCGCTGCATTACATTATTTGCCATTTGCCTCGCGTTTCCTCTCCCCCACCTCACCTTTGCCATTTTATTAGCCCCTTTTCCGTTCGCCTCTTTTTCGCTCGCTTCTTGTGTGCTTGTGTGTTCGATCGTTTATTTTCCTCATGGCCAGTTCTCCTATCATTTTTAACACTCCCGATAATGAAGTTCTTAATTTTGAACAAAGGGAGGGAGAAAACCTAAAAGATGCTTGGTATAGAATTTGCAATGTTGTGGCAATTTTTACGTAGGCATCACTCCTTGGTATAGATATGTTCTTGACACCATCACCAGAGGGAATTTCTTGGGAACCCATACTTTTGATTCTTATAATTCTATGATAGATTTGTTAGGCCCACCACCTCTTTTGGTCAATGGAACTATTTTAACTTTGGAACATGTGATGCAAAGGCTTGATATTATTGAAAATAAAATTGCCACTGTAGAGTTAATTGAAAAATTGGATGAAAAGATCCACAACCAAATTACGCAATATGGATCTAGGGTAGGAGTTACTCTGAAAAATCTTAAGGAAAAGGAACCAATAGTCAATGAAAAGATATATCAAGATTCCACTAGAATTGATAAACTCGAAGATATTATTACCAACTTGGGGTACGCTTTCTCTGTCGTTAAAAACACCTCAAATCCTCCTCCTACCAAAGTTGCCAAATTTATCTATGTTCCTAAAAATAAGGGTGAATCTTCTAGTAAGAAAAATTAAAATCTCCAATCAATAAGTGTTCACCCAAACTTTTTAGATATCATTAAGGAACCTTTTGCTACCTAGGAGTTTGATAATTAGCAAAAATAAAGAACCTCCTAACGGTTATAAGTGTTCAATTGAAGAATTGCATACCGAAGATGACAATACTTAGATCTATTCTTGCTTTTATGCCTATCTAGGGGTGTTAAACGATAGCACTTGTTGGGAGGCAACCCAATTTTATTTTTGTTCTTGTTTAGTAATAAATAAATCATCTATCCTCTGTTATGATTGTGTTTTTTATGTTTTAATTAGTGTTTGTGCCAAGTAAATCCTTTAGGATCTTCTTAGGTGACTGTTGTTTGATCTTGCTGATAAAAACAGAAGGTATGCGCTCACCAGAATAATTTTCGTTTTTTAACAGAGAGTGATAAAATACCAATTCCATCTTCTGTAGATCTATATACAAATTATTTAGGTCGTCCTAATTTTCCAGAATTTTGGAGTTACAGAAGTATTCGAAATCTCCAGATTGCTACAGACTGTTCTGTTTTTGACAGATTCTGTTTTTCGTGTGTTGTTTGCTTATTTTGATGAATCTATAGCTAGTATCAGGGGTATGAACCATAGAGAAGTTGGAATACAGTAGGTTTAACACTAATATAAATAAAGAATGAGTTCATTAGAGTACCTTAAAGTGGTGGTTTGTTTTCTTACACTAACGGAGCTCATGAGATTTTCTGTTGAGTTTTGTGTTGTGAAGTTTTCAAGTTTTGGGGTAAAGATTTGATGGATTTTGGAACAAGGAGTGGCAAGAGCCTAAGCTTGGGGATGCCCATGGCACCCCAAGGTAAAATTCAAGGACAACCAAAAGCCTAAGCTTGGGGATGCCCCGGAAGGCATCCCCTCTTTCGTCTTCGTCTATCGGTAAGTTTACTTGAGGCTATATATTTATTCACCACATGATATGTGTTTTGCTTGGAACATGAGGGAGTCCTGTATTAGGGGGTCTCCGGACAGCCGGACTATATCCTTTGGCCGGACTGTTGGACTATGAAGATACAAGATTGAAGACTTTGTCTCGTGTCCGGATGGGACTTTACTTGGCGTAGAAGGCAAGCTAGGCAATACGGATATGTATATCTCCTCCTTCGTAACCGACCTTGTGTAACACTAGCCCCCTTCGGTGTCTATATAAACCGGAGGGTTTTAGTCCGTAGGACAACAACAATCATACCATAGGCTAGCTTTTAGGGTTTAGCCTCTTCGATCTCATGGTAGATCAACTCTTGTACTACTCACATTATCAAGAACAATCAAGCAGGATGTAGGGTATTACCTCCATCAAGAGGGCCCGAACCCGGGTAAACATCGTGTCCCCTGCCTCATGTTACCATCCGCCTTAGACGCACAGTTCGGGACCCCCTACCCGAGATCTGCCGGTTTTGACACCGACATTGGTGCTTTCTTTGAGAGTTCCACTATGCCGTCACCGTAAGGAAGGATGCCTCGTCTCGTTGTTAAAAACAACATTACCGCCGGGGGAGACCTGACTGTCGGCCAAACTCTCCGGCTAGGCAGTTTCATCATGACCGTCCGTTCGGCTGCTGCACCGATGATGACTTCTCGGGAAATCGAAAACAACCTCCACATCGGCTCGGAATTTGCCGAGCAGATGGATCCAATGGAGCTCTCATCCCTAAACGAGCTCTTGGATCGCATCACCGCCTTGGGAGTCCCTAAGGACTATGATCGGATTGGGCTTAAACCCGATCAAAGGGAGATTAACTCTCCACCGGTCACCCATCATATTGCGGTGGTGGAGGAACAATGCGGCGATTCTTCCTCTATCTTGAGGACTAACTATGTCCGGATTCCCGAGCTCTCCGAGCCGGATACCCGTTTACGGGAGGACATCACCCAAGCCCTGAACCTAGAGTCAGGCGGCGGGCCAGACTTATCGGGCAATATCCCGAAACCTGAACTTCCAAGATTGGAAACTCCTCGGCCCCTGGGTCTCAGATCGGGTAAGGGTTCGGACTCAAAGCCACCCACCCACCCAAGCATAAACGATCTTTCCCACATCAGGCAAGCGCCCCAGGAAATAGTACATCATTATTGGGCTAGATTCCTCCTTGTGATGAACAAGGTTAAGGACTGTCGCGAGGAAGACGCAGTCTCATTTTTTTGCAATAATTGCACGGGCAAGGGAATCCTTAACGCCATAAGTTGTCGTGACATATCACGCTTCACCGACTTGGTGTCCATAGTATGAAAGTACTATGCGATGGAAAGCGCCTGGAAAACTGAAATGCAATTTTGGGATAATCCGGCTCCGAATATACACCCAGTCCAAAGTAGAAGGGTGCACTATCATAAGACACCCGAGTTAATTACAAAAAAAGTAGAGACCCTCTACAGGGCGTGGAACCGTATTGGAGGGATGGCTCAACGGACCTTGCAAAATTCATAGTATAGGTCCGAAGAAATTACATTCCAAGTGGCCCCGTTTAGTAGCAGATACCACGCCCTTTTAGGGTAGGAGGCGTTCACGATCTTCCAAGCTATACCCCGTTACGGGTACATGAAGCTCAAAATGCCCGAGACCAACGGAATCATCACTCTTGCTAGTGATCCGGACACAGCACTCCGCGCCGAAAACAAAACAGCCGCATTGGCCCTCGAGGCATTATCCGAAGCCCTTGCCGCCGAGGAATTAACTGCGCTGCGCTCCACAGTGGACACGGACGACGTGATACTTGACAAGAGATCCAAGTCCACCTCTTTTAAACCACCGGACGAAATAGTCAAATTCCAAGTCCGCCCAACGGACCCTACAAAAACATCCTCCATCGGGGCACAGTGAAACCCCGCTGTGGACGCTGCACTACGAGAGTTCCTGCGTGAGAATTGGGACATATTCGCCTAGCACCCCTCAGACATGCCAGGAATCCCACGCAGGCTGGCCGAACACAGCCTTAATATTCTAAAGGGATTCAAGCCGGTCAAGCAGACTCTTCGGTGTTTCTCTGAACCTAAGAGACAAGCTATGGGAGAGGAACTAGCCAAGTTATTGGAGGCCGGATTCATTAGAGAAATAAAACACCCGGACTGGCTAGCAAACCTGGTGATGGTACCAAAGAAGGACAAATCCTGGCGCCTATGTTTCGATTTCAAGGACCTCAACAAGGCTTGCCCAAAGGATCCCTTCCCCTCCCCCTGTTAGACTTTGTAATGTAGCCCAACTGTGTAATTTGTATATTGTGTAACCTTATAAATATATGTGATAGGCCACCCCTAGAGGGTTGAGCCAGTTCCCACAAATCCTATGTTTAACATGGTATCAGCCTAAACCTAGGACCTACGACAACTCCACCTCAGCCGCCGCCGTGCCCCAAACCCTAGGGCCGCCGTCGTCGCAGCTACCATGACCGCTTCCGCCTCCGGTTCTGCCAGCTCCGGGGCCATCCCCGCGACGCTGGCCGCCCTTCTCAACCTTCCCACCCATGCTGGTGCAACGCCGCGGCCCCAAGTCTTCGGCACCAGCGCCGTTGGTTCGTTGTTCTCGGCTCCGATCCCGCCGTCTCCCGCGCCGTCGACGATGGCGTTCTCCACCGCCGCGATGCTGGCGCCACCTGCAGCCATCATGTCGGCGGCCTCGGGGGCCTCCCATGATCAGCCCGTGGGTGTGGCACCCGAAGCCCCTGCGGCTCCCGTTGTTGCAACCACCGACGCCGCCATGATCTCCGGCCCGTTCCACTTCGACAACCTCATCATGACTCACCTCACGCCGGACAACTATTTGTTTTGGCGCGCCAAGGTTCTACCGCTGCTCAGCAGCCGCTCCCTCCTTGGCTACGTTGATGGCTCCCTACCGTGTCCGCCGCAGGTTATTCCCACCGTCCATGGCCCGACCATCAACCCGGCGCATCGTGTGTGGGTGCAACAAGACCAAGCGAGGCTACGTTGATGGCTCCCTACCGTGTCCGCCGCAGGTTATTCCCACCGTCCATGGCCCGACCATCAACCCGGCGCATCGTGTGTGGGTGCAACAAGACCAAGCGATCCTCTCCGCCATCCAGGGTTCCCTCGGCGATGGGGTTGCTGGTCTTTGCCTCTTTGCTGCCTCCTACTTGGATGCATGGACAACTTTGGAGCATGCATTTGCACAAACCTCCACCGCCCACTCCATGGCTCTTCGCAGCAAGCTTGATGATATCAACTGGACTCATCCGCCACAACGTACTTCAACAAAATCAAGGTCTTGGCGGATACATTGACCTCTATCGGTCGACCGCTGAGTGATGAGGAGTTCGTCGACTATGTTATTAAGGGTCTCAATGCCAACTACGACAACCTTGCCGAGGCCGTCCACAATGCCAAGCCGCCGCTTCCTCCGCACGAGCTCTTCTCTCGTTTGCTCTTCACCGAGCAACGCATCGAAGCTCGCCGCTCCGTTACCACCATCGCCGACCAGCCACAGGCCTTTTGGGCGTCGCATGGCTAGCGCCCCTCTGCGCCTTCGTCGCCTGCCCGGGTTGCCAACCCCCCTACGCCATCCTCAGGTGGCGGCCCCGTGCGGTGCCAGCTCTACGGGCGTGAGAGGCATCTCGCCTCCAAGTGCCACAAGCGTTTTCAGCGGAGCTTCCTGGGTATCAGCAATGATGGAGAAGGTAATGAGCGTCAATTTTCTATGGCGGATCTTGGCCCTCCTGCTGTTCATGTTGCCGCCAAGGGCAAGGATACACGCGCTGAACACGGCTTTACACCATCATACGCAATTGATCCTGCGTGGTATATGGACACTGGTGCCACGAATCATATGACGAACGAGCTCGCCAAGTTGTCCACCCACCAGCCATACTACGGTCACGACAAGGTTCACACTGCCAACGGTGTAGGTATGCCCATCTCTCACGTTGGTCAAGCATCTCTCTTAACTAGTCATCCATCTAGGCAGCTTCATCTTCATAATATTTTACGGGTCCCCTCGGTGACTCTTAATCTGTTATCTGTTCCCATGCTCACTCGTGATAACAATGTCTTATGTGAATTTCATCCGTTCGATCTTTTTGTTAAGGACCGAGCCACTCGAGAAATTCTGCTTAGTGGTCGCCTCAGCCATGGCCTATACCGCTTGGAGGATCCATCCGCCCTACGCGTCTTCAGTGGTGTTCATGTGTCGCCGTCCCAGTGTCACTCTCGCCTTGGTCACCCTGCCACTCCCATAGTTCGCCATATACTTCACTGCCATGAGCTGCCTATCGAGTCTAGCAATAAGGAGATATCTGTGTGTCATGCATGTCAACAAGGCAAGAGTCATCAGTTATCATTTGTTTCTTCTACTCGTCAAGTAACGAGTCCTCTTGAACTTGCGTTTTCTGATGCATGGGGTCCTGCCCAAACGTTTGTGAGTGGTCACAACTATTATGTTAGCTTTATTGATGCCTATAGTCGCTTTACCTGGCTTTATCTGCTTAAGCGCAAAGCTGATGTGTTTGATCTCTTCATTCAGTTTCAAGTGCATGTAGAACGTCTTCTCCAGCATAAAATTATCCATGTTCAGTCCGATTGGGGGGCGAATATCGCAACCTCAACACTTTCTTTAATAAGCTTGGGATCTCTCACCGTTTATCATGTCCTCATACACATCAGCAGAACGACGCTGTTGAGCGCAAGCATTGACATGTCGTTGAGACCTGACTCACACTCCTGGCTCACGCTTTTGTACCCTTTCGTTTTTGGAGCGACGCTTTTGCTACAGCATGTTTTCTTATTAACCGACTACCTACGTGTGTCCTTAATATGAAAACTCCTATTGAGCTCCTTCTCCATGAAACTCCTGACTATACCTTTTTAAGGTGTTCGGGTGTGCCTGCTGGCCCCATCTTCGTCCATATAATCATAGAAAGCTTGAGTTTCGGTCTAAGAAATGTGTGTTTCTAGGTTATAGTTCTCTTCACAAAGGCTACAGGTGCCTTCATGTGCCAACAAATCGTGTCTACATATCTCGTGATGTTGTCTTTAATGAGAACGTTTTTCCTTTTTCCACCATGCCGCAGCAACCCGCCACACCTCCATCCATGCATCCATCTCCTATGCTTAGCCAATTTGAAGATGTTGCATATTCGCCTGTGTTGTTACCTAATCATGGTGCAGGTATTGGACATGGTGCTCGCCTGGATCTACTTCCGGATGCAACTCCTGTGACGCATGTTGATCGGTCGGTGCACGTGCCTGCACAAACTCCCGTCGTCGACCCCGTCTCTGGAGCCACGCCCGCTCATGCCACTGGACCGGCGCTGGCCTCCGTACCTGGGTCGGTGTCGGCCGAGGTGCCGCCCACGTCAGCCGAGGCGCAGCCCACCACACCAGCTGAGGCGCGGCCCCCGTCTCTGACGGTCTCACCTGGGCAGCTCGAGCGGTCCTTGCCACCGTCTCCACGCCTGGCCTCGCCTCCGTCATTGCCGCCATCGCCCGGTCATATGTCCCTGCCGCCCCTCTCACCTGGGTCCGCTGGGTCCTACCATCGCCTCGCCTGGGTCTTTCTCTGGGCCCCCGTCGCCTGACCTACCGTCGTCATCTCCAGTATTGGCGCCACCGGCTCCTGTTCCCGTCGCCCCGCAACGTCCGCATACTCGCAGCCGCAGCGGTATTGTTCAACCCAAGCAGCGTCATGATGGTACTATCACATATTTGGCTGCCTGTCTTGCTCATTCTGTTGCAGATCCCAATGATGAACCACGCAATTATGAGGCCGCTATGAGTATTCCTCATTGGCGGGCTGCTATGGAGCAAGAGTACCACGCTCTTATGCATAATGAGACATGGACACTGGTTCCTCCTCCGCCTCGTGTCAACATCATTGATTCAAAGTGGGTTTTTAAAGTCAAGAGACATGCGGACGGATCTATTGAGCGCTACAAGGCGTGTCTTGTGGCTAGAGAGTTTAAACAGCGTCAGGTTCTGGACTATGAGGATACATTCAACCCAGTTGTTAAGCCTACTACTATTCGGCTTCTCCTGTCTCTTGCAGTATCTCGTGGTTGGTCTCTTCGACAGCTTGATGTTCAGAATGCTTTTCTCCATAGACTGCTTGAAGAGGAGGTTTACATGCGGCAGCCACCAGGGTTTGTTGATCATGCTCAGCCTCATCATCTCTGTCGTCTGACGAAGGCTCTATATGGACTGAAACATGCGCCTCGTGCCTGGCATGCTCGCCTTGCTTCGGCTCTTCGTACTCATTGCTTCATTCGTCGACAGCTGACAGCTCGCTGTTCTTATTTAAGTGCTCCAATGTGACTGTGTATTTGCTGGTGTACGTCGATGACATTATTCTGGTCAGCTCCTGTGCAACGGCTGCTGATGCTCTTGTGACTGCACTTGGAAGAGATTTTGCGGTAGAAGATTTGGGACAGCTACACTTCTTCCTGGGCATTGAAGTTGCACATCAGTCTCGTGGCAGCTTAGCTCTCACCCAGAAGAAGTACTCCCTTGACCTCTTGCGCCGTGCTGGTATGCTCAAGTGTAAGCCATCCCCCACGCCCATGTTCTCTACTAATAAGCTCTCGGCTACTGTTGGTACTATTTTGTCTCCTACGGATGCTACGGAGTATCGGAGTATTGTTGGTGGCTTGCAGTATCTGACTATCACACACCCTGATCTTTCCTTTGCGGTTAATAGGGTGTGTCAGTATCTTCATGCCCCTACTGATGTGCACTGGTCTGCTATGAAGCGCATTCTTCGTTATGTGCGTCTCACTATCTCCTATGGTCTTCATCTGCGACCTAGTTCCTCTGCTGTTCTATCTGCATTCTCAGATGCTGATTAGGCTGGGTGTCCAGATGACCGGCGATCCACGGGGGGATATGCTGTATTTTTGGGTCCTAATTTGATCGCCTGGAGTGCACGCAAGCAAGCCACTGTTTCTCGCAGCAGCATGGAAGCCGAGTACAAAGCTGTTGCCAATGCGACTGCTGAGCTTATCTGGATTGAGTCTTTGCTTCGAGAGCTGGGAATCTCCCAGTCACATTCTCTGGTTCTTTGGTGTGACAACATCGATGCTACATTCCTTTCGACAAACCAGGTGTTCCATGCATGAGCCAAACATATTGAGATTGACTATCATTTTGTGAGGGAACGTGTTGCACATAAGCTACTACAAATCAAGTTTATCTCCTTGAAGGATCAACTTGCAGACATCTTCACCAAGCCTCTACCTTCTCCCATGTTTGAGGTCTGTAGGCCCAATCTCAACCTTCTAGATTCATCAGGAATGAGTTGAGATTGAGGGAGGGTGTTAGACTTTGTAACATAGCCCAACTGTGTAATCTGTATATTGTGTAACCTTATAAATATATGTGATAGGCCACCCCTAGAGGGTTGAGCCAGTTCCCACAAATCCTACGTTTAACACCCCTGCATCAATCAAATTATCGATGCTACCGCAGGACACGATTCATTGTGTTTCCTCGACGCATACTCCAGCTACCACCAAATCAAGATGGCGGAGTCCGACCAAGCCGCAATGACATTTATCACACCATACAGCCCCTTCTGTTTTAACACAATGCCTTTTGGACTCAAAAACGCCGGCGCAACATATCAGCGCATGATTCAGACATGTCCGGAGAAACAGATCGGCAAAACAGTAGAGGCATACGTAGATGATGTGGTCGTCAAAACCAAACACATCGACTCTCTAATAGACGACTTGAGGCTCACATTCGACAACCTCCAAACATACAACATCAAGCTTAATCCGGAAAAATGCGTTTTTGGTGTACCAGCCGGAAAGCTCCTGGGTTTCATTGTCTCCAATAGAGGAATTGAAGCAAATCCGGCCAAAATCCGAGCTCTGTCACAGTTGGCTATACCAACGGACCTCAAACAAATCCAAAAATTAACTGGAAGTGTGGCGGCTCTAAGCCGCTTTATCTCCCGCTTAGGAGAAAAGGCATTACCCCTTTATCGCCTCCTTCGGTGCACCGAACACTTCGAGTGAACGGACGCTGCTACAGCCAGATTGGAAGAAATAAAAGCCATACTGGCAACCAACCCAATCCTGGCGGCGCCAAACATCGGCGAACCAATGCTATTGTACATTGCGGTAACTCATCAGGTTGTAAGCGCAATGCTCGTCGTCGAACGAGAAACGGACGGACATAAATCCCCCCTTCAAAAGCCGGTATATTATGTATCCACTGTCCTCACTCCATGCAAATCATGGTACCCACATTATCAAAAGATAGCCTATGCGGTATTCATGGCATCCCGGAAGCTGCGACACTACTTTCAAGAGTGTTCAATTACAATATCCTCGGAAGTGCCACTTAATGATATTATAAACAACCGTGACGCCACGTGCCGGATTGCCAAATGGGCCATTGAGCTCCTCCCCTTTGACATAACATACAAACCCCGGCGAGCCATTAAATCGCAAGTATTGGCCGACTTTGTCGCCGAATGGATAGAAGTCGAACTCCCTAAAGAGTACGGCGCATACTCCAATTGGATCATGCACTTCGACGGCTCCAAAATGCTGGCTGGTCTGGGGGCTGGCGTCGTCCTGACGTCCCCAACCGGAGATACAGTTCAATACGTACTACAGATACTGTATACAGACTCCAACAACGCAGCCGAATACGAAGCCTTGTTACATGGTCTTCGGATGGCAGTCTCCATGGGCAATCAACGCCTGGAGGTGCGTGGGGATTCGAACCTCGTAATATCCCAAATAAATGGAGACTTCGATGCCAAGGATCTGAAGATGGCGGCCTATCGCAACACCGTCCTAAAGATGTCAGCTCGGTTCGAGGGGCTCGAATTCCACCATGTGGCTCGGGAAAACAATCAGGCGGCGGATATCCTCGCCCGCATCGATGCAAAACACGATGCGGTCCCCCCCAACATCTTTTTGGAGAGGTTGTTTAAGCCATCCGTGGTATGGGAAGGGGACACCGATAACAATAGTCCGGACCCGGCCAAAATGCCCGATACCGAACACTCTGACATAATCGGAGGCTCTACCACCGAAATAACACCTTCAGCCCACGTAATAATGGCCATCAACGCCCCGTGGACAGAACCATTCCTGGCCTACCTAACTAGGCAGGAACTTCCCGAGGACAAAAATGGGGCACACTGCATAGTGCGGCGATCTAAAGCCTACAGGGTCCACGAGGGAGAGCTGTATAAAAAAAAGCACTACCGGAGTCCTTCAAAGGTGCATCTCCGAAGAGGATGGGTGGAAGCTTTTGGCAGAAATTCACGCCAGACTCAGCGGCCACCACGCCACAGCCCGGGCCCTTGTAAGCAAGGCCTTCCATACAGGTTTTTGTTGGCCAACGACCCAGGAAGATGCACAGGACTTGGTCCAATGATGCGTCGGTTGCCAGCTTTTTGCAAACCAAAGCCACATGCCACCCACCGCCCTCCAAACAATCCCCATTACCTGGCCCTTCGCGGTCTGGGGGCTTGACATGGTTGGACCCCTTAAAGGGGGAACCCATAAGAAAAAATACTTACTGGTCATGGTGGATAAATTCACCAAATGGATAGAAGCCAAACCTGTTAAAATGGCCGAATCCGTACCAGTTATAGACTTCATATCCGGGGTTGTACACCATTATGGCGTCCCCACTTCAACATCACTGACAACGGCACGGACTTCACGGCCGACGAGGTAAAACTTTGGTGCAGCAATATGGGCATTAAGCTCGATTATGCCTCTGTCTATCACCCAGAAACTAACGGCCAAGTTGAGTGAGCAAATGATTTTATCATGAGCGGCATCAAACTGATAGAGGCAAAGGTGTCCCGTCTTTCGATGAGATGATGGATATCGCTTTGGTGGCAGTCGACTTTGACGATCCGACTACGAACGTGCGAGGACGTCGCGCCTTAGCAATCGCTAAACCAACTCCGAGAGGTTATTGACCACGCCGGAGCACGATCAACCTGACCACGAGGGTCTGTTTCCTGCGAGCAAACGAAGAACAAGCAAGAAACTGAGATTGCAATTCTGGATATTGCGAATATAAGATGAAAGCTTTATTGATCAAGGTGGGGTTCTGTGACGCCTTTGTCTGGTCGTTGAACACAAACGAAGTACGCGAAGTTGCAGCTATGGCGAACTTTTAATCTAAACAAAACCCCAAAGTCTAAACGATGCCCTAAGGGCTGTATATATGGAGGAAGAGGGGGGAATTTCGTGGCCCTTGGTGGAGGGGTCCGAAATCAACCCTATCTCTTGTTTCCCCACACATACGGACTCTAAAAATAGCCTATACTTATGTATTTCGAAATTACATGGGCCTGGCCCAATAATAAGGTGACGCAGCACCTAAAATAGCCTCGGGACGAAATTTATGAAGTGGCATCTTGTATATTTCGTCCAAGGCTTCATGCACCCATTATGGTGGCTTCAAAGTCCTGAAATCATCACTTGTAACTCCGTTCTTGTTCCCCTTGCGCATGACATCATCTCCATGCTTGTTCTTGCTCCAATGTTCATCCTTCTCCAAGCTAGGCCCTTCATTTGTAAGCAAAACAAATGTATCCAATTTAGGCAGCATCATATTCTCATGAACATTAGAATCATTACCAAGAAACGAAAGTACCTGGTAATTTAGTTGGCGTGCACGAGCTCTAGTAATTGGTCCAGTATGTATAGCAGCAGGGGCTGTGGGTGTAACAATTGTATTGATGTCCTCATCACTTTCCCTTATGTCATTAAACACAAGAAGGGAAAAGAAAATGTTATTGCTGATGCATTGTCTCGTCGCTATACTATGCTTTCACAACTTGACTTCAAAATATTTGGTTTGGAGACCATCAAAGATCAATATGTGCATGATGCTGATTTTAAAGATGTAATGCAGAATTGTAAAGAAGGAAGAATGTGGAACAAGTTTGTTGTTAACGATGGATTTGTGTTTCGTGCTAACAAGCTATGCATTCCAGCTAGCTCCGTTCGTCTTTTGTTGTTGCAGGAGGCGCATGGAGGAGGATTAATGGGACACTTTGGCGTGAAGAAGACGGAGGGCGTACTTGCTACACATTTCTTTTGGCCAAAGATGAGACGGGATGTTGAGCGTTTTTTTGCTCGATGCACTACATGTCAAAAAGCTAAGTCACGACTCAATCCTCATGGTTTATATATGCCTTTGCCTGTACCTAGTGTTCCTTGGGAGGATATATCTAAGGACTTTGTTTTAGGTTTACCTCGAACAAATAAGGGGAGGGATAGCATATTTGTTGTCGTGGATAGATTCTCGAAAATGGCACACTTTATACCATGTCATAAAAGCGATGATGCTGTTAATGTTGCTGATTTGTTCTTTCGTGAAATTATTCGCTTGCATGGTGTGCCAAATACTATTGTTTCAGATCGTGATACTAAATTTCTTAGCCACTTTTGGAGATGTTTATGGGCTAAGTTGGGGACTAAACTGCTTTTTAGTACTACTTGTCACCCCCAAACTGATGGACAAACTGAAGTAGTCAATAGAACGTTGTCTACTATGCTTAGGGCTGTTTTGAAGAATAATAAGAAAATGTGGGAGGAATGCTTGCCTCATATTGAATTCGCTTATAATCGTTCATTGCATTCTACTACTAAGATGTGCCCTTTTGAAGTTGTGTATGGTTTCCTACCTCGTGCACCTATTGATTTGTTGCCTCTTCCATCTTCGGAGAAGGTTAATTTTGATGCTAAACAACGTGCTGAATTGATTTTAAAAATGCATGAGTTAACTAAGGAAAACATTGAGCGTATGAATGCTAAATATAAACTTGCTGGAGATAAGGGTAGAAAACATGTTGTGTTTGCACCTGGAGATCTTGTTTGGTTACATTTGCGTAAGGATAGATTTCCTGATTTGCGCAAATCAAAGCTAATGCCACGTGCTGATGGTCCCTTTAAGGTGTTAGAGAAAATAAATGATAATGCATATAAACTTGAGCTGCCTGCAGATTTTGGGGTTAGTCCCACTTTTAACATTGCAGATTTGAAGCCTTATTTGGGTGACGAAGATGAACTCCCGTCGAGGACGACTTCATTTCAAGAAGGGGAGGATGATGAGGACATCAATACAATTGTTACACCCACAACCCCTGCTGCTATACATACTGGACCAATTACTAGAGCTCGTGCACGCCAACTAAATTACCAGGTACTTTCGTTTCTTGGTAATGATTCTAATGTTCATGAGAATATGATGCTGCCTAAATTGGATACATTTGTTTTGCTTACAAATGAAGGGCCTAGCTTGGAGAAGGATGAACATTGGAGCAAGAACAAGCATGGAGATGATGGCATGCGCAAGGGGAACAAGAACGGAGTTACAAGTGATGATTTCAGGACTTTGAAGCCACCATAATGGGTGCATGAAGCCTTGGACGAAAATACAAGATGCCACTTCATAAATTTCGCCCCGAGGCTATTTTAGGTGCTGCGTCACCTTATTATTGGGCCAGGCCCATGTAATTTCGAAATACATAAGTATAGGCTATTTTTAGAGTCCGTATGTGTGGGGAAACAAGAGATAGGGTTGATTTCGGACCCCTCCACCAAGGGCCACGAAATTCCCCCCTCTTCCTCCATATATACAGCCCTTAGGGCATCGTTTAGACTTTGGGTTTTGTTTAGATTAAAAGTTCGCCATAGCTGCAACTTCGCGTACTTCGTTTGTGTTCAACGACCAGACAAAGGCGTCACAGAACCCCACCTTGATCAATAAAGCTTTCATCTTATATTCGCAATATCCAGATTGCAATCTCAGTTTCTTGCTTGTTCTTCGTTTGGTCGCAGGAAACAGACCCTCGTGGTCAGGTTGATCGTGCTCCGGCGTGGTCAATAACCTCTCGGAGTTGGTTTAGCGATTGCTAAGGCGCGACGTCCTCGCACGTTCGTAGTCGGATCGTCAAAGTCGACTTCCACCAAAGCGAAATCCACCATCTCATCGAAAGACGGGACACCTTTGCCTCTATCATAGAATGCAATGAACGATTATAAGCAAATTCAATATGAGGCAAGCATTCCTCCCACATTTTCTTATTATTCTTCAAAACAGCCCTAAGCATAGTAGACAACGTTCTATTGACTACTTCAGTTTGTCCATCAGTTTGGGGGTGACAAGTAGTACTAAAAAGCAGTTTAGTCCCCAACTTAGCCCATAAACATCTCCAAAAGTGGCTAAGAAATTTAGTATCACGATCTGAAACAATAGTATTTGGCACACCATGCAAGCGAATAATTTCACGAAAGAACAAATCAGCAACATTAACAGCATCATCGCTTTTATGACATGGTATAAAGTGTGCCATTTTCGAGAATCTATCCACGACAACAAATATTCTATCCCTCCCCTTCTTTGTTCGAGGTAAACCTAAAACAAAGTCCATAGATATATCCTCCCAAGGAACACTAGGTATAGGCAAAGGCATATATAAACCATGAGGATTGAGTCGTGACTTAGCTTTTTGACATGTAGTGCAGCGAGCAATAAAACGCTCAACATCCCGTCTCATCTTTGGCCAAAAGAAATGTGTAGCAAGTACGTCCTCCGTCTTCTTCACGCCAAAGTGTCCCATTAATCCTCCTCCATGCGCCTCCTGCAACAACAAAAGACGAACGGAGCTAGCTGGAATGCATAGCTTGTTAGCACGAAACACAAATCCATCGTTAACAACAAACTTGTTCCACATTCTTCCTTCTTTACAATTCTGCATTACATCTTTAAAATCAGCATCATGCACATATTGCTCTTTGATGGTCTCCAAACCAAATATTTTGAAGTCAAGTTGTGAAAGCATAGTATAGCGACGAGACAATGCATCAGCAATCACATTTTCTTTTCCCTTCTTGTGTTTAATGACATAAGGGAAAGTCTCAATGAATTCAACCCATTTAGCATGTCTACGATTCAGTTTAGCTTGACTTTTAATATGTTTCAAAGATTCATGATCAGAATGTATAACAAATTCTTTGGGCCATAAATAATGTTGCCATGTTTCTAAAGTCCGAACAAGAGCATATAATTATTTATCATAAGTAGAATAATTCAGACTAGGCCCACTCAATTTTTCAGAAAAGTATGCAATAGGTTTGCCATCTTGTAATAACACACCTCCTAATCCAATTCCACTAGCATCACATTCAAGCTCAAAAGTCTTATTAAAATCAAGAAGTTGGAGTAAAGGAGCATGTGTCAACTTATCTTTCAATACCGTGAAGGCTTCTTCCTGTGCGGTACCCCAAAGAAAAGGCACATCTTTCTTTGTAAGCTCATTGAGAGGTGCAGCAATGGTGCTGAAATCTCTCACAAAACGCCTATAGAATCCAGCAAGGCCAAGAAAACTCCTCACTTGTGTGACCGTTTTGGGCTGCGGCCAACTCTCAATAGCTTCAATCTTGGCTTTATCAACTTCAATTCCCTGTGGAGTAACAACATAGCCAAGAAAAGATACTCGGTCGGTGCAAAAGGTGCACTTTCCAAGGTTACCAAACAAACGTGCATCACGTAGAGCAATAAAAACAACACGTAAATGTTCCAAATGTTCTTCCAAAGATCTGCTATAAATCAATATGTCATCAAAGTAAACTACCACAAATCGTCCAATGAAAGCACGTAAAACTTCGTTCATTAATCTCATGAAAGTACTAGGTGCATTAGTTAACCCAAAAGGCATGACTAACCACTCATATAATCCAAACTTAGTTTTAAATGCTGTTTTCCATTCATCTCCCAATTTCATACGAATTTGATGGTAGCCACTACGCAAATCAACTTTGGAGAATATTGTAGAGCCACTCAATTCATCAAGCATATCATCTAGCCTAGGAATAGGATGACGATAACGAATAGTAATATTATTAATGCCTCTACAATCAACACACATACGTGATGATGAGGACATCAATACAATTGTTACACCCACAGCCCCTGCTGCTATACATACTGGACCAATTACTAGAGCTCGTGCACGCCAACTAAATTACCAGGTACTTTTGTTTCTTGGTAATGATTCTAATGTTCATGAGAATATGATGCTGCCTAAATTGGATACATTTGTTTTGCTTACAAATGAAGGGCCTAGCTTGGAGAAGGATGAACATTGGAGCAAGAACAAGCATGGAGATGATGGCATGCGCAAGGGAAACAAGAACGGAGTTACAAGTGATGATTTCAGGACTTTGAAGCCACCATAATGGGTGCATGAAGCCTTGGACGAAATATACAAGATGCCACTTCATAAATTTCGTCCCGAGGCTATTTTAGGTGCCGCGTCACCTTATTATTGGGCCAGGCCCATGTAATTTCGAAATACATAAGTATAGGCTATTTTTAGAGTCCGTATGTGTGGGGAAACAAGAGATAGGGTTGATTTCGGACCCCTCCACCAAGGGCCACGAAATTTCCCCCCTCTTCCTCCATATATACAGCCCTTAGGGCATCGTTTAGACTTTGGGTTTTGTTTAGATTAAAAGTTCGCCATAGCTGCAACTTCGCGTACTTCGTTTGTGTTCAACGACCAGACAAAGGCGTCACAGAACCCCACCTTGATCAATAAAGCTTTCATCTTATATTCGCAATATCCAGATTGCAATCTTAGTTTCTTGCTTGTTCTTCGTTTGCTCGCAGGAAACAGACCCTCGTGGTCAGGTTGATCGTGCTCCGGCGTGGTCAATAACCTCTCGGAGTTGGTTTAGCGATTGCTAAGGCGCGACGTCCTCGCACGTTCGTAGTCGGATCGTCAAAGTCGACTTCCACCAAAGCGAAATCCACCATCTCATCGAAAGACGGGACACCTTTGCCTCTATCAAGTAACAACATAGCCAAGAAAAGATACTCGGTCGGTGCAAAAGGTGCACTTCCCAAGGTTACCAAACAAACGTGCATCACGTAGAGCAATAAAAACAGCACGTAAATGTTCCAAATGTTCTTCCAAAGATCTGCTATAAATCAATATGTCATCAAAGTAAACTACCACAAATCGTCCAATGAAAGCACGTAAAACTTCGTTCATTAATCTCATGAAAGTACTAGGTGCATTAGTTAACCCAAAAGGCATGACTAACCACTCATATAATCCAAACTTAGTTTTAAATGCTGTTTTCCATTCATCTCCCAATTTCATACGAATTTGATGGTAGCCACTACGCAAATCAACTTTGGAGAATATTGTAGAGCCACTCAATTCATCAAGCATATCATCTAGCCTAGGAATAGGATGACGATAACGAATAGTAATATTATTAATGCATCTACAATCAACACACATACGTGATGTACCATCCTTTTTCGGCACTAGAATAATAGGAACAGCACAAGGACTAAGGGATTCGCGTATATAACCTTTGTCGAGAAGCTCTTGTACTTGACGCATAATCTCCTTCGTCTCCTCTGGATTGGTACGGTATGGTGCACGGTTTGGCAGTGAAGCACCGGGAATTAAGTCAATCTGATGCTCAATCCCTCGAATAGGCGGTAATCCCGGTGGCACGTCTTGTGGAAAAACGTCAGCCAACTCCTGCAAAATGTTAGTGACAGCAGGAGGCAAAGAGGAAGGCACGTCCTCGAATGAAAATAATGCATCTTTGCACACAAAAGCATAGCAAACAGATTTACTGAAATCTAGCTCATCAATATCAGATTTGGTGGCAAATAAACATGCACTTTTCAATTT
Source organism: Triticum dicoccoides (assembly GCF_002162155.2). NCBI lineage: Eukaryota > Viridiplantae > Streptophyta > Magnoliopsida > Poales > Poaceae > Triticum > Triticum dicoccoides. The sequence goes on from NC_041392.1 coordinate 391,842,386, forward strand.
AATTTCAGAAGCAACACTAGATGGTTTATTATTAGGCTTCATTTGTTGCTCAAATTCTTTTGCCACAATCTGATTTTCACTCTTATTCTTCTCCTGTTTTGCTTTATTAGCTCTATTAATATCATCTTTCAAAATGGAATCAGGAGTCATAAGAAGCAAAGTAATATTTTTATCCTTATGAACAAGAGTATAGTGATTGTTTCTACCATGGTGTACAGAATTTTTATCAAATTGCCATGGTCTACCAAGTAATAAGGAACATGCTTGCATAGGTACCACATCACAATCAACATAATCAGCATATGTAGAGATACTAAAATGCACACGAAAAGTACGTGTTACCTTAACCTTGCCGCTGTTGTTGAACCATTGGATGTAGTAAGGATGTGGATGTGGTCTTGTGGTGAGAGAAAGCTTCTCCACCATCTCCATGCTAGCCAAGTTGTTGCAGCTCCCTCCGTCTATTATGACGTGCACAGACGTTCCTTCACAACTCCCTTGGTATGGAACAAATTGTGCCTCTGATTTTGCTCAGCTTGTGTGACCTGCACACTCAAAACACGTTGAGCAACTAAACATTCATACCTGTCAGCGTCTTCAGGAGCCATGTATTGCGTCTCATGATCAGAATCATCTCCACCATGTTCTTCACGTGTAATAAGAGCCAATGTCTCCTCATCATAGTCACTAGCAGACTCATATCCACCACCCTCGGTAGCAATCATCACACGCGGAGATTTGCATTCTCTCGCATAATGACCTCCTCCCTTACAATGACGACAAATAATATCACTTGTGTGCCCTGTTGATGCCCTGGAAGAAGAAGAACTCTGTGCAGGCCCGGCAGGTGCGCTCTTGGCAGATAATGGCGGTTGTTCCTGTTTTCTTGTATCACGGTTGTAGGAGGCACCTGATTGAGGTGCTGGTGCAGTTGAAGTAGAAGATGCACGCGGTGTCCATGATGAAGGTCGGCCTGCAGAAAAGTTAGTTCGCGCCAATGCTTGTCGATCCTGCACTTCACGTTCAGCTTTACAAGCAAGATGGAATAAACGAGTGATATTAGTATACTCCTTATAGTCTAGAATGGTCTGAATCTCTCTATTTAATCCACCCAGAAAACGTGCAAGCATAGCTTCATTCTCCTCAACAATACCACATCGAATCATGCCAGTTTGTAATTCCTGATAATATTCTTCTACAGAATTTTTTCCTTGTCTTAAACGCTGCAATTTTTGAAGCAATTCACGTTGATAATATGGTGGAACCCAACGCGTACGCATAGCAGTTTTCAAAGCAGCCCAAGTAGTTGGAATAGGATATAATCTACAATGTTCAGACCACCAGACACATGTAAAACTAGTGAAAGCACAAACAGCAGCAGCAACCCGTCTCTCCTCGGGATATTGTAAACATGTAAAACGTTGTTCAGTTTCTAACTCCCAAGTAAGATATATATCAGGAACATATCTACCCTCAAATGGTGGAATATTCAATTTCAGTTTAGGAATATGGACATCATCTCGTACCTGAGGTGGTGGTGCAAGCCTACCATTACGAATATATACCTGAGGTCGACCTGCTGGTGGTGGTGCTGGTGGTTGCACGTAGTTCTGATTTTGAGCAACCTCATCCTCGTAATCTCCCACATAATCATCCTCCTCCGCATCAGCAGCAGGAGCCATAGAAGTATCAACAGCTGCACCAACAGTTTGGCCAAACGCAAGAGGAACACGGCTCGCTCGGCGGAGGTCTATTTCGCGACGTGGAGGTAGTCGTTGTTGTTGTTGTTGGAGAGGTGCGTTAGGTGCAGCGGGTGGTGGTGGTGGAAGACGCACGAGCAATTCATTAAACTTGTTATCGAGCTTTGTTTCGAACGTCTTCTCCATGCCATCTATCTTCTCCATGGCCTCTTCAAATCTGTTTAGCACGTCTTGCACCTGTTCACTCATCATTTGTTGAAATTTATCATGCAAATCCTTATTCGTCATGTTCTCCCAGTCAGTCTCGTCGGCTTGTGATCCTGGCATGGTTAGCAGCAATAGAAACACACAAGAATATGATCCTACAGACTACTAACAAGAGGTGGTGGTGGGTGTCACAAATCCGTCAAGCAAATCTCAAATTCTTACCAGTTCTTACCCAGCAGCAGGCGGTGATCGGCAACCGTTGTAGTCAAAAACTCTCAAAGCTTGGATAGAGCGATTACCAGGGAGAGTCAAACGCACGACGTAGATGTATGTGGAGCTGGGAAGGCTTATAATATGGTAGCAAAAAGGGTCAGCAATAATCAATTCAGAGATGCAAAGTTGAATAAACGCTCAACGACGGTACTGTGCTGGTCCTAGGCTAGACTGTGCTAGAGACGCGAGCCTAGAACACCAACAAAATCACGGCGCGGCACGTAAACAAGGGAAAAGCACACTCTGGATTTTTTTGCGCTCTTTTTTTTGCGCTGCTTTTTTTTGTGAAAAATCACTATAATGGCGAGTGTCTCAAAACTCTTTCTAGCTCAAACTGATAGGATGGGCACGAAACTTTTTCAACCAATTTTTCTTTTTTTTTCAACTGCCCGGACCCAAAAACTGGAAACGGGTCAAAAAAACTTCCTATAATGGCACCTGTCTCAAAACACTCAGAAACACCTAAAAATAGGATAGCCAGAAATTTTTTCGAAAAATGCGTTTTCAAAAAAAATTGGGCCTAAACGGAGCGTGGTTTTCGGACTCTTTTTTTTTCGAAACCTACTCCGGCAAGGAAACACTAATCGGAATCTAGATGGATCTCGAAAACAAACCTAATATGACAAGAACTCGGATTGGTGGTGGATATATGGTGGTAGATGGCAGCGGTGGTAGTATATGACAGCGGTGGTGGTATATGGATACGGATTCGAAGCGGTGGCGGATAAGCGGTGGTGGTAGATGGCAGGGGCGATGATGATGGTGCGGCGGCGGCGTGACAACTTATGACCAGAACTCGAAACTCTAAAAGACTAGACTCTAAGACCAGCAACTAGACACGACGATGCAACCGCAAATTCAACAAAGCAAAACCCTAAAAAGATTATGCAAAGGCTCAGATTGGTTCGGATATGATGAACTAACCCTAATTTTTTTTGTGGCTTTTTCGTGGACTATAGGTATGAAGAACAGACTCGATCTAAACTACAAAAAACTGTAAAATCTCACCGAGCAACCTGGAAATCTGATACCACTTGATAGAGGCAAAGGTGTCCCGTCTTTCGATGAGATGATGGATATCGCTTTGGTGGCAGTCGACTTTGACGATCCGACTACGAACGTGCGAGGACGTCGCGCCTTAGCAATCGCTAAACCAACTCCGAGAGGTTATTGACCACGCCGGAGCACGATCAACCTGACCACGAGGGTCTGTTTCCTGCGAGCAAACGAAGAACAAGCAAGAAACTGAGATTGCAATTCTGGATATTGCGAATATAAGATGAAAGCTTTATTGATCAAGGTGGGGTTCTGTGACGCCTTTGTCTGGTCGTTGAACACAAACGAAGTACGCGAAGTTGCAGCTATGGCGAACTTTTAATCTAAACAAAACCCCAAAGTCTAAACGATGCCCTAAGGGCTGTATATATGGAGGAAGAGGGGGGAATTTCGTGGCCCTTGGTGGAGGGGTCCGAAATCAACCCTATCTCTTGTTTCCCCACACATACGGACTCTAAAAATAGCCTATACTTATGTATTTCGAAATTACATGGGCCTGGCCCAATAATAAGGTGACGCAGCACCTAAAATAGCCTCGGGACGAAATTTATGAAGTGGCATCTTGTATATTTCGTCCAAGGCTTCATGCACCCATTATGGTGGCTTCAAAGTCCTGAAATCATCACTTGTAACTCCGTTATTGTTTCCCTTGCGCATGCCATCATCTCCATGCTTGTTCTTGCTCCAATGTTCATCCTTCTCCAAGCTAGGCCCTTCATTTGTAAGCAAAACAAATGTATCCAATTTAGGCAGCATCATATTCTCATGAACATTAGAATCATTACCAAGAAACGAAAGTACCTGGTAATTTAGTTGGCGTGCACGAGCTCTAGTAATTGGTCCAGTATGTATAGCAGCAGGGGCTGTGGGTGTAACAATTGTATTGATGTCCTCATCATCCTCCCCTTCTTGAAATGAAGTCGTCCTCGACGGAAGTTCATCTTCCTCACCCAAATAAGGTTTCAAATCTGCAATGTTAAAAGTGGGACTAACCCCAAAATCTGCAGGCAGCTCAAGTTTATATGCATTATCATTTAATTTCTCTAACACCTTAAAGGGACCATCAGCACGTGGCATTAGCTTTGATTTGCGCAAATCAGGAAATCTATCCTTACGCAAATGTAACCAAACAAGATCTCCAGGTGCAAACACAACATGTTTTCTACCCTTATCTCCAGCAAGTTTATATTTAGCATTCATGCGCTCAATGTTTTCCTTAGTTAACTCATGCATTTTTAAAATCAATTCAGCACGTTGTTTAGCATCAAAATTAACCTTCTCCGAAGATGGAAGAGGCAACAAATCAATAGGTGCACGAGGTAGGAAACCATACACAACTTCAAAAGGGCACATCTTAGTAGTAGAATGCAATGAACGATTATAAGCAAATTCAATATGAGGCAAGCATTCCTCCCACATTTTCTTATTATTCTTCAAAACAGCCCTAAGCATAATAGACAACGTTCTATTGACTACTTCAGTTTGTCCATCAGTTTGGGGGTGACAAGTAGTACTAAAAAGCAGTTTAGTCCCCAACTTAGCCCATAAACATCTCCAAAAGTGGCTAAGAAATTTAGTATCACGATCTGAAACAATAGTATTTGGCACACCATGCAAGTGAATAATTTCACGAAAGAACAAATCAGCAACATTAACAGCATCATCGCTTTTATGACATGGTATAAAGTGTGCCATTTTCGAGAATCTATCCACGACAACAAATATGCTATCCCTCCCCTTCTTTGTTCGAGGTAAACCTAAAACAAAGTCCATAGATATATCCTCCCAAGGAACACTAGGTACAGGCAAAGGCATATATAAACCATGAGGATTGAGTCGTGACTTAGCTTTTTGACATGTAGTGCATCGAGCAATAAAACGCTCAACATCCCGTCTCATCTTTGGCCAAAAGAAATGTGTAGCAAGTACGTCCTCCGTCTTCTTCATGCCAAAGTGTCCCATTAATCCTCCTCCATGCGCCTCCTGCAACAACAAAAGACGAACGGAGCTAGCTGGAATGCATAGCTTGTTAGCACGAAACACAAATCCATCGTTAACGACAAACTTGTCCACATTCTTCCTTCTTTACAATTCTGCATTACATCTTTAAAATCAGCATCATGCACATATTGATCTTTGATGGTCTCCAAACCAAATATTTTGAAGTCAAGTTGTGATAGAGGCAAAGGTGTCCCGTCTTTCGATGAGATGGTGGATTTCGCTTTGGTGGAAGTCGACTTTGACGATCCGACTACGAACGTGCGAGGACGTCGCGCCTTAGCAATCGCTAAACCAACTCCGAGAGGTTATTGACCACGCCGGAGCACGATCAACCTGACCACGAGGGTCTGTTTCCTGCGAGCAAACAAAGAACAAGCAAGAAACTGAGATTGCAATCTGGATATTGCGAATATAAGATGAAAGCTTTATTGATCAAGGTGGGGTTCTGTGACGCCTTTGTCTGGTCGTTGAACACAAACGAAGTACGCGAAGTTGCAGCTATGGCGAACTTTTAATCTAAACAAAACCCAAGGTCTAAACGATGCCCTAAGGGCTGTATATATGGAGGAAGAGGGGGTGGATTTCGTGGCCCTTGGTGGAGGGGTCCGAAATCAACCCTATCTCTTGTTTCCCCACACATACGGACTCTAAAAATAGCCTATACTTATGTATTTCGAAATTACATGGGCCTGGCCCAATAATAAGGTGTCGCAGCACCTAAAATAGCCTCGGGACGAAATTTATGAAGTGGCATCTTGTATATTTCGTCCAAGGCTTCATGCACCCATTATGGTGGCTTCAAAGTCCTGAAATCATCACTTGTAACTCCGTTCTTGTTCCCCTTGCGCATGCCATCATCTCCATGCTTGTTCTTGCTCCAATGTTCATCCTTCTCCAAGCTAGGCCCTTCATTTGTAAGCAAAACAAATGTATCCAATTTAGGCAGCATCATATTCTCATGAACATTAGAATCATTACCAAGAAACGAAAGTACCTGGTAATTTAGTTGGCGTGCACGAGCTCTAGTAATTGGTCCAGTATGTATAGCAGCAGGGGCTGTGGGTGTAACAATTGTATTGATGTCCTCATCACAAACCCAGATTAGTGCGGTCCTTAAAGGAGTCTAACACGCACTGGGTAGAGGAGCTCGACTCCGTACTCTGGGGGCTGTGGACCACGCTGAATCGTACTACCGGATACACACCCTTCTTTATGGTGTACGGCGCAGAGGCGGTTCTACCCTATGACATAATTCATGACTCACCTCGAGTGCGCATGTACGAAGAAAGAGAAGCCGAGCTCGATCGGCAGGACATTCTGGACACCCTGGAGGAGGAGCGTGACGTGGCAAAAGCCCGTTCCACATTCTATCAGCAACAGGCTCGCAGATACCAAAGCAGAGAAGTACGGGCCAAAACTAATAATGTTGACGAGCTAGTTCTACGCCTTCCGGAGAAGAAAAAGACCAAACTCGAGCCCAAAAGGGAAGGTCCCTTCATTATTGACCAAGTTCTGACCGATGGAGCGTACCGTCTGCAGGATGCATCAAATAATCGACTTGAGCTGAACCCATGGAACACAGCCAGACTCCAAAGATTCTACGCCTAGTGCCGGACTCTATGTGCGTCTCCTTCCTCTGTCCATTTTCTGCATATACATTATCTGTCTTTTTCTCTTCCTTTCTTTTATTCTTTCTCAAGGCCTTCAAGGGCCAACTTGTGCCTTGCTTGCACACTATTGACGCGCTAACCGCGCTTATTATACCTGGGGGCTTCTTACACAGAAGCTTAAGTATTCACCTGGGCTTCATGCCCCGCACATGTGTTATTCTTTCGCATGTACCTTTTCTTCGCCATTATATGCATCGATATGACTTAAGTTTTGGCCAAGCTGGGCTGCCTGGCTCTTGTATTTATGCCCTACTTTCCCGTTAATTCGGCTAGGGCATAAGGGGAGCACCTCTGCGATTTTTACTGCCAGGTCAGCCGGATGTGTACCTCAGACTGGGTGAAGCCGAAAGCTAGCGTTCTTAAGGGAATATTCGGTCGGTGAACAAAAGATGATTTTTATTTATTTTCCATATGTGCCCCCAGATGTTTTTGCCTGCGTCTCCTCTCGCAGTCCAGACATGCACTTTAGGGCATGCGTACCCAGGAAAAGGAACCCTTAATGGAACTATTCTCCCTGGAAGATGTTTCTTACTACCCATGTAATATAACATAATAAGTTGGATACTTGTCTGTTCAAGCACTAATGACCCCTACGCCTGGTTTCCACGCATACCCCGGTTCTTATATAACTGAGCGGGTATTCAGATACACTCTAGACTAATGGGTCCCGAGGTTGAAGCGAAAAGGTCCGCCATGACAAATGATTTACAATCCGGCTAGAAGGCATTATACATGTCGCTTTAATTACATAGTCATGTAGACTAATTAAATTCCTCTTCTATACCATCCAACAGGTTGTCTAGCCTACAATCCTGTTGGGAATACTTTGCCGCTAATTCTACTTGCCCATACACTAAGCTAACGGGGATCTCTTTCCCATCAGGCCCCACAGGTCCGACCTCGGCCATGTGGTTTGGGACAGCCTTGGTATACCGCATCTTCACCATGGCCCAGGCTTCCCTGGCACCTTGACAGTAGGCCGATATCTTCCATAATCGGAAGCACCGCTGTGCTCCCTTGAGCTTCTCCGCAAGCTCTCCAATGCCTTCTGGCAGGGAGACTGATGGCCACAAGGCTTGGGCAATACCTTGCATCACCTGCCGAACTTGTTCGTGCAGTTGTGAGAGCTCAGGTAGAAGATCACCCACAGACCTGGGCATCTCCTCCGCGGGATGACCCGTCAGCATACCTGCAGACATAACTGTGTTAGCAGGCTTCTCCGCCACACCCTTTTAAGGGTTCGTTCAAGCACTTACTGAAAATGCCGCGTCGAAGCCGCTTATTCTCCTTCTCGGAGTCCGCAAGCTGGGCTCGAACATCTTTCAGTTCCACGCTCAGCTTGGTATTGGCGTCTTGGAGATTGTTTTTCTCCCGCCTGACCTTAGTCAGCACGCGTTCGCCAGCCTTTAGCTATCGTACAACATGTTGGTCCTCCGGATTCTCTTCGGAGTCATCTACAATATCTACTGTTAGATCTACAGCCATGCCTCACACTATATGGTACCTATCATTCTTTGAAACAAATGTTACCAACTGGAGACTTTTCAGGTTCCTTCAATGCGGCAATGGCGACCCGAAGTTGGGTCTTGCATTCCTACAGCTCCTGTGACAGTCGAGTATTCTTCTCTGTAAGAACCTGCATAATAAATGATCCTTAAATCAGTTGTGCCAACTGTTTCAAGTCTCAGGGGCTACTGATACATATAATCGTCAGATTTGCTTAACCATACATCCCTTACATACTGGTCTGTGGCTCTGGCTAGACCATTTTGAGCAGCACGGAGGTACGCGTCTCTAGAATTGAAGGCATCAAATGCCTCTGGTGAGAAGCAAGCGTCACGGAGTATGGCCCGGCGACGCCTATGATTCATGGCGCTCTCCACTTCTAAATTTGTAGCGGACAGTCTATCCGCATCCTCTGTAGGAGGAGTATCCGACGTCCGCCCCATGTCGGCTTCCGCCTCTATGTCCGGCCCTGGAGCCCGACTGGTGGAAGCATGATCGGCAGCCTCTCCGGACATATTCTGGCGAGCGTTTTTTCTATTAAAGAAACATGGACGTCATTACATTTTGAGAAATACGACAACCATGAAGCGGGGTTTTTGTCATACCTCTGTGTCGGCGTCTCCGTCCTGACCGCCTTCTTTTTTGGCCTAGCCAGCCTCGGTGCCTCTTGTTGGCGAGTTGCTGCGGGTTCGGCACGGCGTCCCGAGTGCCTTCCCTGTAATACACCATATGTATATGGTAGGTGAAGTGTCTAAAAGGGGATCCTAGTTTTTGGAGTTGGGATTTTGGTTTTTCTTACGTGCGACGCAAGGAGCAGTCCGGGATAGTCGGCCGTAATGGCCACTATGGCGTCATCACAGCTCAATTGATAGAATTGCCTGTCTATCAGCTCCACGAATATGTCCGGATCTTCTTCGAGTCCGGGAGCAAGGGCCCGGTCAGGGTCCTCTGGTTGTGGAGATGGGCTATTGACCTCCTTTACGGCTTTTCGCAGTTCCTGCCGTAAAATGGCAAGGTGAGTACCTACGACAAAGAATGCGGGAAGAATGGGAGTAAGGAGATATAACTCACCCAGCTTGGAGGGTTGTACATGGAGAATCCATCCTGTGGCTTGATGCGGATGAACTCCTCTTCCTCTCTTGAACAACTCGGACAGAATTTTTGCTAAAGCAGCAGCGGTGTCCGATCCCTTAAGCCCCCAACGGGTGGCATCATCTTCCCCGGTTAAACACCACAGGGGGTGCCCTCGATATTGAAGTGGCTGCACTCCCCGCTTTATGCATATTGACATAACCTCGATTACTGTCAATCCTGATTGAGCCAGCGCTTTAATCCGGTTCATCAGGTAAAGGACTTCTCTGTTGTCTTCCTCCTGGGGGCTCCGTGGGCGCCAGCTTCGGAATTTCTTAAGAGGAGCATTGTTGAACTCAAGAAGACCCCGCCGAACAGGGTCCGGAAGGGGGACGTCCTCCATATAAAACCATTTCGAAGGCCAGTCCTCGGACGTCTTCTTCGGAGTACCGGACAGGTATCCGGTTTTGGCGATGCGCCATATTTCGGCTCCGCCTACTTGATAAAGTGACCCCTTCTGTGTGCGGGGGACGAGGCAAAATAACCTTTTCCACAGCTCAAAATGAGCCTGGCAGCCCAGGAATAACTCGCAGAGGGCAACATAGCCGGCGATGTGTAATATGGAAGCAGGGGTGAAATTATGCAGTTGGAGGCCGTAAAACTCCAGGAGCCCATGGAGGAACGGATGAATTGGAAATCCGAGTCCCCTTAATAAGTAAGGAACAAGGCATACCCGCTCCCCCATAGAGGGGCTGGGGAAGCTCTCCGCTTGCTCCCCGCCATTGTAGGTGGCGAGCCCGGCTCGGACGAGAACCATATACGCTGGAGGGAGAAATCCCTGAGTCTGTAGTTCGAATAATCGACTGTGTGAGACAGAACACCTCTCCCAATCATCGGGCTTAGGGCTACGGGGGCGAGAGGAGGAGCTACGGTGGTCGGCGATGTTGGAGTGAATTTTTCCGAAGCGCACTCCGATGGATTCTCGCTGTGGGAGGATGGTATGGATTGGATCTAAGAATCCCCATCCCTTTAATAGACAATTTATTTATCTAGCTAGGGGGGCGAATGTAAAAACACCCTGGCTCCTTGTATTCATTCGACGCGTGGAAGATAGCCCTTATTGGGCGCGAAAGCCAAGAGGTCCAACATTTATGGGGCCGGACACTACTTAACAAACATTCAAAATTTGGAGAAGAACCCGCCTTGCAATGCCGAAGACAATACTATGTGTCGTACTCGACGTCGTTGAAGCCTGGTTCGGGGGCTACTGAGGGAGTCCTGGATTAGGGGGTCTCCGGACAGCCGGACTATATCCTTTGCCCGGACTGTTGGACTATGAAGATACAAGATTGAAGACTTTGTCTCGTGTTTGGATGGGACTTTACTTGGCGTAGAAGGCAAGGTAGGCAATACGGATATGTATATCTCCTCCTTTGTAACCGACCTTGTGTAACCCTAGCCCCCTCCAGTGTCTATATAAACCGGAGGGTTTTTGTCCGTAGGACAACAACAATCATACCATAGGCTAGCTTTTAGGGTTTAGCTTCTTCGATCTCATGGTAGATCAACTCTTGTACTACTCATATTATCAAGAACAATCAAGCAGGACATAGGGTATTACCTCCATCAAGAGGGCCCAAACCTGGGTAAACATCGTGTCCCCTGCCTCCTGTTACCATCCGCCTTAGACGCATAGTTCGGGACCCCCTACGCGAGATCCGCCGGTTTTGACACTAACAGAGCGTCTTGTATGATTTGAGTCTTTGCTTTTAGTTTACCACAATTATCCTTGATATACACACCTTTTGGGAGAGACACACATGAATCGGAATTTTTTAGAATACTCTATGTGTTTCACTTATATCTTTTGAGCTAGATAATTTTGCTCAAGTGCTTCACTTATATATTTTTAGAGCACGGTGGTGGTTTTATTTTATAGAAATTATTGAGCTCTCATGCTTCACTTATATTATTTTGAGAGTCCTTCAGAACAGCATGGTAATTTGCTTTGGTTATGAAATTAGTCCTAATATGATAGGCATCCAAGATGGGTATAATAAAAACTTTCATATAGAGTGCATTGAATACTATGAGAAGTTTGAGACTTGATGATTGTTTTGAGATATGAAGATGGTGATATTAGAGTCATGCTAGTTGAGTATTTGTGAATTTGAGAAATATTTGTGTTGAGGTTTGCAAGTCCCGTAGAATGCACGTATGGTAACCGTTATGTGACAAATTTCAAGCATGAGGTGTTTCTTTGATTGTCCTCCGTATGAGTGGCGGTCGGGGACGAGCGATGGTCTTTTCCTACCAATATATCCCCCTAGGAGCATGCGTGTACTACTTGGTTTTGATGACTTGTAGATTTTTGCAATAAGTATGTGAGTTCTTTATGACTAATGTTGAGTCCATGGATTACACGCACTCTCACCCTTCCATCATTGCTAGCCACTTTGGTACCGTGCATTGCCCTTTCTCACCTCAAGAGTTGGTGGAAACTTCGCCGGTGCATCCAAACCCCGTGATATGATACGCTCTATCACACATAAGCCTCCTTATATCTTCCTCAAAACAGCCACCATACCTACCTATTATGGCATTTCCATAGACATTCTGAGATATATTGCCATGCAACTTTCCACCGTTCCGTTTATTATGACACGCTTCATCATTGTCATATTGCCTTGCATGATCATGTAGTTGACATCATATTTGTGGCAAAGCCACCGCTCATAATTTATTTATACAATTCACTCTTGAATCATTACACATCCCGATACACCGCCGGAAGCATTCATATAGAGTCATATTTTGTTCTAGTATTGAGTTGTAATTTTTGAGTTGTCAGTAAATAGAAGTGTGATGATCATCAATATTAGAGCATTGTCCCGTGTGAGGAAATAAAAAAATTAAAAAGAGAGAAAGGCCAAAAAAAGAAGGCCCAAAAAATGAGAGAAAAAGAGAGAAGGGACAATGTTATTATCCCTTTTCCAGACTTGTGCTTCAAAGTAGCACCATGATCTTCATGATAGAGAGTCTCTTATTTTGTCACTTTCATATACTACTGGGGATTTTCATTATAGAACTTGGCTTGTATATTCCAACATTGGGCTGCTACCTCTTGAGCACTGCGTTGGTTTTCCCTTGAAGAGGAAAGGGTGATGCAGTAAAGCAGCGTAAGTATTTCCCTCAGTTTTTGAGACCCAAGGTATCAATCCAGTAGGAGACCACGCGCGAGTCACCTCGTACTTACGCAAACAAATAAGAACTTCGCAACCAACGTGATAAAGGGGTTGTCAATCCCTTCATGGCCACATGCAAGAGTGAGATATGATAGAGATAATAATAATAAGATAAATATTTTTGGTATTTTTATGATATAGATTGAAAGTAAAGATTGCAAAATAAAATAGTTTGGAAACTTGTATGATGGAAAATAGACCCGGGGGCCATAGGTTTCACTAGTGGCTTCTCTCAAGATAGCATAAGTAATACGATGGGTGAACAAATTACTGTTGAGCAATTGATAGAAAAGCGCATAATTATGAGAATGTCTAGGTATGATCATTTATATAGGCATCACGTCCGTGACAAGTAGACCGACTCCTACCTGCATCTACTACTATTACTCCATAGATCGACGACTATCCAGCATGCATCTAGAGTATTAAGTTCATAAGAATAGAGTAACACCCTAAGCAAGATGACATGATGTAGAGTGATAAACTCATGCAATATGATATAAACCCCATCTATTTATCCTCGATGGCAACAATACAATACGTGTTGTTTCCCCTACTGTCACTGGGATCGAGCACCGCAAGATTGAACCCAAAGCAAGGCAGTTCTCCCATTGCAAGAAAGATCAATCTAGTAGGCCAAAACAAACTGATAATTCGAAGAGACTTGCAAAGATAAACCAATCATACATAAAAGAATTCAGAGAAGAATCAAATATTGTTCATAGATAATCTGGATCATAAACCCACAATTCATCGGATCTCGACAAACACACTGCAAAAGAAGATTAAATCAAATAGATCTCGAAGAGAATCGAGGAGAACTTTGTATTGAGATCCAAAGAGAGAGAAGAAGCCATCTAGCTACTAGCTATGGGCCCGAAGGTCTGAAGTAAACTACTCACACATAACCGGAGAGGCCATGGAGTTGATGTAGAGGCCCTCCATGATCAACGCCCCCTCCGACGGAGCTCCGGAAAAGGCCCCAAGATGGGATCTCTCGGGTACAGAAGGTTACGGCGGTGGAATTATGTTTTCGTGGTGCTCCTGGATGTTTGCGGGGTACGTGGACTTATATAGGAGGAAGAAGTAGGTCGGTGGAGCAACAAGGGGCCCACGAGGGTGGAGGGCGCGCCCAGGGGGGTAGGCACGCCCCCCTACCTCGTGGCCTCCTTGATTGTTTCTTGACGCCCACTCCAAGTCTCCTGGATCACATTTGTTGAGAAAATCACGTTCCCGAAAGTTTCATTCCGTTTGGACTTCGTTTGATATTCCTTTTCTACGAAACACTGAAATAGGCAGAAAAACAACAATTTGGGCTGGGCCTCCGGTTAATAGGTTAGTCCCAAAAATGATATAAAAGTGTAAAATAAAGCCCATTAACATCCAAAACAGATAGTATAATACCATGGAGCAATCAAAAATTATAGATACGTTGGAGACGTATCAAGCATCCCCAAGCTTAATACCTGCCCGTCCTCGAGTAGGTAAATGATAAAAAAGAATTTTTGATGTGGAATGCTTTCTACCATATTTCGCAATGTAATTTTTCTTTATTGTGACATGAATGTTCAGATCCAAAATATTCAAGATAAAAGTTTAATATTGACATAAAAATAATAATACTTCAAGTATACTAACTAAGAAATCATGTCTTATCAAAATAACATGGCCAAAGAAAGTTATCCCTACAAAATCATATAGTCTGTCTATGCTTTATCTTCACCACACAAAATATTTAAATCATGCACAACCCCGATGAAAAGCCAAGCAATTGTTTCATACTTTTGATGTTCTCAATCTTTTTCAATCTTCATGCAATACATGAGCGTGAGCCATGGATATAGCACTATATGTGGAATAGAATGGTGGTTGTGGAGAAGACAAAAAAGGAGAAGATAGTCTCACATCAACTAGGCGTAACAACGGGCTATGGAGATGCCCATCAATAGATATCAATGTGAGTGAGTAGGAATTGCCATGCAACGGATGCACTAGAGCTATAAGTGTATGAAAGCTCAACAAAAGAACTAAGTGGGTGTGCATCCAACTTGCTTGCTCATGAAGACCTAGGGCAATTTTGAGGAAGCCCATCATTGGAATATACAAGCCAAGTTCTATAATGTAAAATTCCCACTAGTATAAAAAAGTGACAACATAGGAGACTCTCTATCATGAAGATCATGGTGCTACTTTGAAGAACAAGTGTGGAAAAGGGATAGTAACATTGTCCCTTCTCTCTTTTTCTCTCATTTTTTTGTTTGGGCCTTCTTTTTTTGGCCTCTTTTTCTTTTTTTTTTTCCTTTTTTTGTCCGAGTCTCATCCCGACTTGTGGGGGACTCATAGTCTCCACCATCCTTTCCTCACTAAGACAATGGTCTAATAATGATGATCATCACACTTTAATTTACTTACAACTCAAGAATTACAACTCAATACTTAGAACAAAATATGACTCTATGTGAATGCCTCCGGCGGTGTACCGGGATGTGCAATGATGCATGAGTGACATGTATGAAATTATGAACGGTGGCTTTGCGACAAATATAATGTCAACTACATGATCATGGAAGCAATATGACAATGATGAAGCGTGTCATAATAATGGAACGGTGGAAAGTTGCATGGCAATATATCTCGGAATGGCTATGGAAATGTCATAATAGTTAGGTATGGTGGCTGTTTCGAGGAAGGTAAGTGGTGGGTTTATGGTACCGGCGAAAGTTGCGTGATACTAGAGAGGCTAGCAATGGTGGAAGGGTGAGAGTGTGTATAATCCATGGACTCAACATTAGTCATAAAGAACTCACATACTTATTGCAAAAATCTATTAGTTATCGAAACAAAGTATTACGCGCATGCTCCTAGGGGGATAGATTGGTTGGAAAAGACCATCGCTCGTCCCTGACCGCCACTCATAAGGAAGACAATCAATAAATAAATCATGCTCCGACTTCATCACATAACGGTTCACCATACGTGCATGCTACGGGAATCACAAACTTCAACACAAGTATTTCTCAAATTCACAACTACTCAACTAGCATGACTCTAATATCACCATCTCCATATCTCAAAACAATTATCAAGTATCAAACTTCTCATAGTATTCAATTCACTTCTATAAAAGTTCTCATATTATCCCTCAAAGCAAATTTCCATGTTGTTCTAAAGGAATCTCAACATAATATAAGGGAAGCATGAGAGATCAATTATTTCTATAAAATAAACCACCGCCATGCTCTAAAAGATATAAGTGAAGCACTAGAGCAAAAACTATATAGCTCAAAAGATATAAGTGAAGCACATAGAGTATTCTAATAAATTTCAAATCATGTGAGTCTCTCTCAAAATGTGTGTACAGCAAGGATGATTGTGGTAAACTAAAAAACAAAGACTCAAATCATACAAGACGCTCCAAGCATAACACATATCATATGGTGAATAAAAATATAGCTCCAAGTAAAGTTACAGATAGACGAAGACAAAAGAGGGGATGCCTTCCGGGGCATCCCCAAGCTTAGGCTTTTTGGTGTCCTTGAATTTTACCTTGGGGTGCCATGGGCATCCCCAAGCTTAGGCTCTTTCCACTCCTTGTTCCGTAATCCATCAAATCTTTACCCAAAACTTGAAAACTTCACAACACAAAACTCAAAATAGAAAATTTCGTGAGCTCCGTTAGCAAAAGAAAACAGAACACCACTTCAAGGTACTGTAATCAACTCATTCTTGCTTTATATTGGTGTTAAACCTACTGTATTCCAACTTCTGTATGGTTTATAAACTGTTTTACTAGCCATAGATTCATCAAAATAAGCAAACAACACACGAAAAACAGAATCTGTCAAAAACAAAACAGTCTGTAGTAATCTGTAGCTAACGCAAACTTCTGGAACCCCAAAAATTCTAAAAGAAATTTCTGGACGTGAGGAATTTATCCATTAATCATCTGCAAAAAGAATTAACTAAATAGCACCTCCAAATAAAAATGGCAGCAATTCTCGTGAGCGCTAAAGTTTCTGTTTTTTACAGCAAGATCAAAAAGGCTTTCCGCAAGTCTTCCCAACGGTTCTACTTGGCAAAAACACTAATTAAACACAAAAAACACAACCAAAACAGAGGCTAGATAAATTATTTATTACTAAAAAGGAGCAAAAAGCAAGGAATAAAAATAAAATTGGGTTGACTCCCAACAAGCGCTATCGTTTAACGCCCCTAGCTAGGCATAAAAGCGAAGATAGATCTAGGTATTGCCATATTTGGTAGGAAATCCATAAGTGGCTCTCATAATAGATTCATATGGTAATTTAAATTTCTTTCTAGGGAAGTGTTCCATGTCTTTCCTTAATGGAAATTGGAATTCAAGATTCCCTTCCTTCATATCAATAATTGCACCAATCATTCTAAGGAAATGACTACCAAGATTAATAGGACACGAAGGATTGCAATCTATATCAAGAATATTGAAATCTACGGGCACATAATTCCTATTTGCAACAATAAGAACATCATTAATCCTTACCATAGGTTTCTTAATAGTGGAATCCGCAAGATGCAAGTTTAAAGAACAATCATCAAAATCACGGAAACCTAGCAAATCACACAAAGTTTTTGGAATCGTTAAGACACTAGCACCCAGATCACACAAAGCATAACACTCATGATATTTAATTTTATTTTTTATTGTAGGTTCCCACTCATCATAAAGTTTTCTAGGTATAGAAATTTCCAACTCAAGTTTTTGTTCATAAGATTGCATCAAAGCATCAACAATATGTTTAGTAAAAGCTTTATTTTGACAATAAGCATGAGGAGAATTTACCACGGATTGCAACAAGGAAATACAATCTATCAGAGAGCAATTATCATAATTAAATTCCATGAAATCCAAGATAGTGGGTTCATTTCTATTTAAAGTTTTAACCTCTTCAATCCCACTTTTAACAATTTTTGCATCAAGATCTAAAAACTCCAAATTTTTGGGACGCCTTCTAACTAAAGTTGACTCATCTACAGTCCCATCATTATAAAGATTCATATTGCAAAACAAAGATTTAATAGGAGACACATCAATAACTTTTAGATCTTCATCCTTATTATCATGAAAACTAGAAGAACACGCTTTCACAAAGCAATCTTTCTTAGCATGCATCCTAGCGGTTCTTTCTTTGCACTCATCAATGGAAATTCTCATGGCTTTGAGAGACTCATTGATAACATGCTTAGGTGGAATAGATCTAAGTGTCAAAGAATCAACATCAAGAGAAATTCTATCCATGTTCCTAGCCAACTCATCAATCTTAAGAAATTTTTCTTCAATCAAAGCATTGAAACTCTTTTGCAAGGTTGATGTTCTAGCCGACACACCTAGCTGGAAGATATATCGTTGTAGTATCTTTATTGAGCTATTTGACCATCTTCTCCATGAGGATTTAGTGCAACTTATTCTAGAAGTTGTTCCTCAGGGGTCGTTGTGCTCTCGGTTTCCTCGATTATGCTAGGACCTTCAAACAGTGGAATCACTCTCTACTGTTGAGTTTATCCCGAGTTACTAGAATCATTCCCAACATTTGCATTTTGTTCCCAGCTTGCACCGCCGTTGTACGATTCTATCTTGGACTACCTTCTCGGTAATTCCTGGTCAGGATCATCTTCAGCAGTGGTACTACCATGGGTCCCATCCATTTCCGATGACAAGCAAAATCATCCATCGTGTTGTCTTCAACAAGGTAGTCCACATCATCCATTCGAATCCGGATATGCCATTCCTTTGAACTCCGCCAAACGATCAATTGTGATTGCCTTAGGCTGGTATAAAGAGTTTCAATGATCTAGATATCAAAAGTAATTCTTTTTGCCACTTAAGGGAATAATTCTACGAGTCAACTCCCCTAAGGGGCCCCATTATGAAATCATGACAATTATTTCATCACTATCTTGAGATCTTGCCCCACCCTCTTCAGCGTGAGGTTTTTGCCTACCCAACAAAACCTTGTCATCTACCTCTTTCCATCACTCCTAGTGTGTGATTCGCGTCTTAGCTTGTGAGATGTATCTATGTCTCATTCCGTGAGTTAATCCTAAGCTGCTCGATCTTTGAGAAGATCGATCCTTCTAGAGTTTCTTTTCCCTCTTGTTGTCATGTTGGTAGGAGATCCTGGAGCAAGACTTCGAGACAATGAAGGTCATCAAATCAACATTCTTATGGAGCGCACCCTGGATTGTGAAGATTGTGTTGGTCTTGTGTCCCTTTTGTCTTCTTACCTCACGTCTTGAATCTCGAGACGTGATTCTTGTTTAGTGGGGGTGAGTTGTCACAGCCCTAGAATTGTTTGCAATAGTTTCATAAGAGAGCATCCATGCAACATGTCTAATTTCTGAAAGTTGAATTGAGGTTTGTCGAAACCCTCAGAAATTAGTTCAAAAATAACCAACTTTAAAAATCTTCTCAAGTGAGTCCAATAAAATGTTCCTGTTATGCTATAGAATTATTGGCAAGAGCTAAAATTCAAACCAATATTTTTATGAGCTCAGAAACATTTATTTTGGCCATTTGAATTAATCCAATAATTATTTGCTTTGGAATTATATTTAATATATATTAATGTAACTTCAATAATTCTGGAAGTTTGTGAGTGGCTTTGTATATATTTTAGCAAGCCATATAATAACCTAAAGAATTTATTAAAATGATTTAGTGGCTAAAACTAAATCAAAACGGAGAGGAAATAAATATAAAATTGAAACAAAAGAGAAAGGAAAGACACTCACCTGGCGCTTACCTACGGCCCAGAGGCCAGTACTATGCAGCCCAGCAGCTAGCCCAGTCCACCACCGCTGCCAGTCGTCTCCCACCTCGCGCCAGAAGGACGCGAGGCGTGTGGCCACCGCGCACCGGCACGCGCCCAACCACCTCCTCCCTCCCAGCCTGCCTGGCTCCTCCTCGACGCGTCCGGACGACGCCACACGATCCCTAGAGCCGTCTGGCTCTCCCTCTCTCTCCCCCGAACGCTCTTCCCCTCCTCTGTTCTCCTCACCGAACGCGCCCGCCGCCGCCGACAAGAACCACCGTGGCCACCGTCCACCCCTCGCCTTGCCGAAGCATCCAGAAGGACCGGCGTCGTCTCCTTCATCGTCTACACATGTCCGTTCGACCGCGGGAGCACCGCAGCGACGTTTCTGCCTCGTCTTCAACCTTGGGCACCCAAGCTCGCCTTTGGTCGATTCGGCGCCGCCAGGACCTCCCCGGGATCGCTGACCTCCTCTTCGACATTGCTGTGAGCCCCTGAGTCGACCCCCCTCTTCTCTGCTTCGTTTACTCGCCGTAGATGCTGCCCCCTTGCTCACCGTAGCACGCCGCCGCGCGAGCTCGACGCCAGCATCACTCCAGTGACCATTTCATCACGTACGGGTGCCTAACGCACTCACCGCACCTCGTAGCACCTCGCTAGTGCATTCGTCTCCCCGCTAGCTCGCTACAGCAGCAAAACCACCAACGGCCGAGCTTCGGCCGTCGCCCCGAGCTCGTTTCCGACGAGCTCCGGCCACCCCAGCTTACCCCGTCTGCTCCATCAGTTGCGCGTGAGCAGCAGCTCTTCGTAGAGCCTCCCCATGCCCAAAACCATCGCCTGTGGGCGATTTCTGAAGCCCTCCGTCGTCTCTGGCCTCGCCGGCAACGAACCGCGGGTCAACTCCGGTGGGGTTGACCCCGTTTGACTGGGGTTTGACCCCCCTGAGTCTATGACATATGGGGCTGGCCCTAACTAGATTAGTTAGGTGTTAGTTAGTGCTAATCACCACTATTAGGTGTTAATCCCCTCGCTAAACTAACCCTGGGCCACTGACATGTGGGACCAACCCTGCTGACATTTTTACTAGAATTAGTTTAACACTAATTAACTCAGTTAACTAACTGAGTCACTGACCAGTGGGCCCGACTGGTCAGGTTTGACTTGGGCGGCGCCTGTTGACCTGCTGACATCAGCATGACCTAATGCTGACGCAGTAATACATTTTCTGGGTTTATTAATAATTCAGAAATTCCAGAAAATAGTTAAAACTTCTAAAATTCATAGTAAATCAACCGTAGCTCCAAATCAAATAAATTATATATGAAAAATGATGAGAAAAATCCAAAGAATCTGTTTATGGCATTTTCATGCATGTTAGAGCAACTTATATCCTCTGTTTAGGACAATTCAATTAAATGGCATTTAAGAAAGCACATATGGAGTTTGAATTTGAACCTAGTGTTCAAACCAACTCCATTTAACTTGTTGCTAGTTGCATTAGGCCAATCAACAGCATATTGCCATGTCACATTCATGCATCTTATTGTTGCATTGCATTGATTGTGTCCTTCTCTGTTTGCAGATAACCGTCCCCTCTGAGTCGACGAAGTTTCTGACGACGTGATCGATGACACCGATGAAGAACTATATTATCTTCAGAAGTGCCAGGCAAGCAAAACCCCTTGTTCATTCCGATACAATCCCACTCTCTCGCTCCTGCTTTCTTTTACTGCATTCGGACAACAACGATTCATCTGTTACTTACTGCGGTAGTTGAACCCCTTATCCTCTGCATGACCTGTCATTGCCACATTAAATAGATGAAACCCACTAGCATGAGTAGGAGTTGATTGAGCCCTGATGTGCCTACTCATTCATGCTTGTTTGTCATGCCTGCTACTGCTTAGAGTTGAGTCAGGTCTAATTCATCAGGGATGAATTGGAATAGTGATGAACATGTCCTACTGTGTGTGAGCTAAGTGTGTGAACACGATTTGGTAGAGGTAGCGATGAGAGGCCATGTAGGAGTATATGGTGGGTTGTCTCATTGAAACCGTTCTTAGGAACTGAGTTCTGTGTTTGTGATCCATGAATAGCTACTACCATGCATTGGGCCCGAAACCAATGGACCCACTCGACTTATTAACTGCCCTTGTCCTCTGTCCAGGAGTTGCAACTAGTTTCTAGTGTTTGTAGGATATGTGTTGGCGGCCGTGCATAGCGCTGGCCCGAGGGGTGGGCTGTGATGCGGTAGATACACCGTGGCACGGTGTACCGGGCGCCCGTTTGGTGTCTCGGGAACCCTGCACACATCGTTTGGGGCTGTGAGCGAAACTCCGGTCGGATCTCCTCGCGGATGGAACCCGAATAGGCGATAAACCTGGACTAGAGACTTGTGTGGTTAGTCAGGTCGTGGCCGACTCCCTCGCCAGGCTTCCGCTTGAAGGTTGCCGAGATACACGACGTGTACATGCTGGTAAGTGGCGAGAGCGTGTGTGAAGAAGTACACCCCTGCAGTGTTATAAATGATCTATTCGAATAGCCGTGTCCGCGGTAAAGGACTTCTGGGTTTCCTATAATAGTTCATAGACAAGTGAAAGTGGATACTCTAAAACTCGCAAGATAAGTGTGAGTGCTATGGATGGCCTTCTCGTAGGGAGACGGGAGCAGATCCATAGTGGTGTATTGAATGGTGAATATGTGGACTCGTGTGCGCCACCTCAAAAGAGTTGTTTGCAGTCATAGTTCGGGTTAGCCACTGAGTCAAAGCTGGCTTGCTACAGTTAAACTCCACCCCCCCCCCCCTTGTTGATACCGATGCATATGTAGTTAGTTCTGATGTATGTCTTGCTGAGTACATTTGTACTCACGTTTGCTTAATTTATGTTTTGCAGAAAGATGTTAGTCTCGCTAGTAGTTCCGTGTGGACTCCGACGTTTAGCTTGATACCTCAGCTACGATCTTGTGCCCTCGGCAGGATCTGGTAGATAGTCAGGCTTCTAAGCCTTTTTCATTTATAGATGTCTGTACTCAGACATGTTAAGCTTCCGCATGTGCTTTGATTTGTATGCTCTGAATGTTGGGTCATGAGACCCATGTTTGTAATATCTCGCTCCTCAGAGCCTATTGAATAAATACTTTGAGTCGTAGAGTTTTGTTGTGATACCATGTGGTATTTACACATATCGAGCATATTGTGTGTATGATTGAAATGCTTGGTATGTGTGGGATCTGACAACCTAGTTGTTTATCCTTGGTAGCCTCTCTTATGGGGAAATGTAGTCCTGTGCTTCCATGAGCCATAGTAGTCCGCTACAGCCCGGTTCACCGGAGTCCTGCTAGCCCAGCACTACTTCTCCGGAACACTTGACTGACCGGCATGTCATTCACTTTGTTCCTGTGTCTGTCCCTTCGGGGAAATGTCACGCAGTGACATTCGGAGTCCTGTTAGCCCAGTGCTACAGCCCGGATTCACACGCTGCTGACCGACATGCTCGATGTTGATTCATGTATGCCTGTCCCCGTAAGTTAGTGCCACTTTGGGTTCACGACTAGCCATGTCGGCCCGGGTTCTCTGTCATATGGATGCTAGCGACATCATCATATACGTGAGCCAAAAGGCACAAACGGTCCCGGGCCATGGTAAGGCGACACCCGTGGGAATACCGTGCGTGAGGCCGCAAAGTGATATGAGGTGTTACTGGCTAGGTCGATGTGACTTGGAATCAGGGTCCTGACAATCGATTTGCTCCGCTATCGCGACCCATTCCTGTCAAATGGCATGGAGGCTTAGATCCCCCACATGATTATACTGGGGAACGAAACATCTTATGAGATATAAAGAGCTTACCGGATTGGCAGGGCGGTGTGCGCTGAGTCCGCGATCCTCGGTAAGGGGAGGAGGTACCTCGGTGGACTTGAATAGCACCCTCCACACGTCTTGGTGTGTTGTGTCAAAAGGCTCTCGCAGCATCTGGTGTTGGCCGGGTCGAACTCCCACTTATTGAATGCCCGTCCTTGACACAGAAGGATCCGGCGGAAGAGAATGACCTGAACCATGTTGACGAGCTTGATTTTCTTTCTTATCATATTTCTTACACAGTTTTGGAGTCCGGTCAGCTCCACCGATGAACCCCAGGATAGGCCCTTCTCTTTCCAGGAGGTGAGCCACGTGGGGATGACGGACCGAAATTCGAGGGCCGCCGCCTAGTTGGCGTCGCGCGGCTCGGTGATGTAGGTCCACCCCGATTGCCACCACTTCATAGTCTCCACATAGGAGCCCTCGAGCTAGGTGACATTAGGCATTTTTCCCACCATGTCGCCTCCGCACTCTGCTTGCTGGCCGACCACCACCTTCGGCTTCACGTTGAAGGTCTTCAGCCATAGGCCGAAGTGGGGCTTGATGCGGAGGAAGGCCTTGCACACGACGATAAACGCCGAAATGTTGAGGATGAAATTGGAGGCCAGATCATGGTAGTCCAGCCCGTAGTAGAACATGATCCCGCGGACGAACGAGTGGAGGGGAAATCCCAGCCCATGGACGAAGTGCGGGAGTAATAGAACCCTCTCATGGGGTCTTGGAGCAGGGACAATCTACCCCTCGTCTGGGAGCCAGTGCGCGATGTCTGCGGCCAGATATCCGGCTTCCCAGAGCTTCATAATGTTCTCCTCTGTAATGGAGGAGACCATCCACTTGCCTCCCGCTCCGGACATGTTTGGAGTGGTTTTATGGAGAAAATGTGAACTTCGGCACTGGAGCTCGAGTGCGCAAGAATGGATGGGCAACGAAGAAGAAGGCGTGGGTGAAAAGGAGGAGTCCTTGTCCCTTTATAAGGGCGGAAGAAGCTATGCGCCTCCCCACCTACCTGGTAAACTCGCTTATTCCCCAAGCATCTCAATTGATGGCATGGTCGGGTTGCCCACACCCGCTTCGACCAGACGTGTCAAGAAACCGCCTCGCAATTCGCGTAGTAGCTAGTTGAGGAAAACGGTTTGCATAATGACCGGGCCATGGCGTGATGTCACATTATGAAAAGTTGTCAGCAGATTAGATTTGTGGAAATATTATACTCTCTATGGTGGTATGTGGAATTTGTTTTGCAGACCTGGACACGATCATCGTGATCAAAATCTTCTATGGAGTATTCGGAGAAGGAACCCGCCTTGCAATGCCGAAGACAATCTGCGCGCCGGACTCATCGTCATTGAAGCATGGTGTCATTACAAAGTAGTATAGCATAGTTATTATGTTACAGTATCTACCCATGTTACTTCTTTGCCACATCATCATATTTGTTATTCCCGAGTGCATGATACCTGCTATGATACCCCCACATTGGCCACCCTAAGGCTGGTCATAATGGGAGTATCATAAGCAGTATCATGCATGCCAACTAGACTTTTTGGATGATGTGGCACATAGTTTGATATCAGCTCACTTGACGAATGGAGAACCCAAGCTTATGAAAAGGCTAAGTTATTTAAAGAAAAAGTTAAATGATGGCATGACAAAAGAATCCAAAAGCATGAGTTCAAAGTTGGACAATTTGTTCTTTTGTACAACTCTTGTTTTAGATTCTTTGTAGGAAAACTCCTCTCCAAATGGAAAGGACCCTAGGTTATCGAGTTGGTTTATCGGTCTGGAGACATCAAAATAAATAATGCTGAAGGTACTAACCTGAAGGTTGTCAATGGGCAAAGAACAAAACATTATATCTCAGGCACGCCCATTAAAGTTAAAAGAAATATTATCCAAACTATAACACTTGAAGAACACATAAAAGAAACCTTTTGGAACACTCCAGAATCGTGAAAAAAGGGGAGGTACGTGATATGGTAAGTAAACGGACTGCGAAAAACCCGAAATTTTTTTTGTCAGTTTTGGAATATATGAAAGATTAGGAAAATAAGAAACAGCCAGGAACGTAATGATACGTCTCCAACGTATCTATAATTTTTTTATTGTTCCATGCTATTATATTATCCATCTTGGATGTTTTATATGCATTTGTATGCTATTTTATATCATTCTTGGGACTAACCTATTAACCTAGAGCCTAGTGCCAGTTTCTGTTTTTCCTTGTTTTTGAGTTTTGCAGTAAAGGAATATCAAACGGAGTCCAAACGAGCTGAAAATTTATGGTGATTTTTTATTGACCGAGAGAAGCCCTCGAAGCACAAAAGTTGGGCCAGAAGAGTCCCGAATCAACAACAAGGGTGGAGGGTGCGCCCACCCCCCTAGGGCGCGCCCCTTGCCTTGTCTCTCACTCATGGACCCTCCTTGACGTGAAACTGACGCCAAAAATTCCTATAAATCTAGAAACCCCCGGAAACAAACCTAGATCAGGAGTTCTGCCGTCGCAAGCCTTCGTAGCCACGAAAAACCAATGGGAGCCCGTTCTGGCACCCTGCCGGAGGGGGAAACCATCACCGGTGGCCATCTTCATCATCCCGGCGGACGCCATGACGAGGAGGGAGTAGTTCACCCTCGGGGCTGAGGGTATGTACCGGTAGCTTTGTGCTTGATCTCTCTCTCTCTCTCTCTCTCTCTCTCTCTCTCTCTCTCTCTCTCTCTCTCTCTCTCTCTCTTCTGTTCTTGATTTGGCACGGTCTTGATGTACCACGAGCTTTCTTATTGTAGTTGGATCATATGGTATTTCTCCCCCTCTACCTTCTTGTGATGAACTGAGTTTTACCTTTGAGGTTTCACTATTATCGGATTGAATACTATTATGGATTTCGGAACACTTAATGTATGTCTTGCATGGGATACCCGTGGTGGTAATGCGGTGTTCTATTAATTCATTTGATGTGTGATTTGGCACTCAACTCGCGGATTCCCGAGGTGACATTTGGGTAATCTATGCAGAGGGGTTGATGCATGTTTTCGTCCTTGTTTCTCTGGTAGGAATCTTGGGGCACTCTTTGAGGCTCTTTATGTTGGATTGAATATTATGAATCTGAAGTTGTTTGATGCATATCGTATAAATGACCCACATATAGTTGTGCTGACATTGGAGTATCTAGGTGACATTAGGGTTGATTGATGTGTGTCATATGGTGTTATTTTACTACGAACTCTAGGGATGTTTGTGACACCTATAGAAATAGCTCAATGGATTGATCGGAAAGAATAACTTTGAGGTTGTTTCGTACCCTACAAGCAATGTCATCTTATGTTCTCCGTGATAGGAACTTTGGAGTGACTTCTGTCACATGTTGAGGGATTGGCATATGATTTAATTATGTTAACATTGTTGAGAGAACTTACACTAGTGAAAGTATGAACCCTAGGCCTTGTTTTCAAGCATTGCGATACCATTTTTGCTTCGTTTCGTTACTAGTTCCCTTGATGTTTTCATATTTTCAGATTACGAAAACCTATAACTACCGTCCATATTGCACTTGTATCACCATCTCTTCACCGAACTAGTGCACCTATCCAATTTACCATTGTATTGGGTGTGTTGGGGACATAAGAGACTCTTTGTTATTTGGTTGCAGGGTTGTTTGAGAGGGACAATATTCATCCTACACCTCCCACGGATTGATAAACCTTAGGTCATCCACTTGAGGGAAATTTTCTCTACAAAACTCTGCACTTGGAGGCCCAACAACGTCTAGAAGGATAAAGTTGCGTACTAGACATCAAGCTCTTTTTCTGGCGCCGTTGCCGGGGAGGTGAGTGCTTGAAGGTATATCTTTAGATCATGCAATTGAATCTTTTAATTTCTTTTTTTATCACTAGTTTATTCTATAAAATAAAACTACAAAGAAATGGAATTGAGGTTGCCTCACATGCTTCATCTTTTTAATGTCTTTCGTGAAAATGATGGAAAGGAAAATTGTGCTCAAGTGTTAGAAGAAGAAGTCTATAAATTGTTTGGTACTAAATCTTTGAATGCCAAGCATGATTGCAATTTGTTAGTATGAATTCTTTGAATATCCATGATGCTAATGATATGCAAAGCCACAAGCTTGGGGATGCTATGTTTGATGAAGATGATATTTTTGGTCCCCCAAGTTTTGATGAGCAAATTTATTATGATGAAAGAATGCCTCCTATTTATTATGATTATTGTGATGACATGTATGCTGAATAATAGTGATAACCATGAAACTTGTCATCATGACTTTAATTTTCAATTGTATTATGCCTCACATGATAGTTATTTTGTTGAGTTTGCTCCCACTCCTATTCATGAGAATAAATTTGCTTATGTGGAGAGTTATAAAATTTCTATGCTTGTGGATCATGAAAAGAATACTTTATGTGATAGTTATATTTTTGAATTGAATCATGATGCGACTGAAAATTATTATGAGAGAGGAAAATGTGCTCTTACATATTGCAATAATATCAAGTTTCCTCTCTATGTGTTGAAATTTTTGAAGTTGCACTTGTTTTGCCTTCCTATGCAAGTTGATTATTGTTCCCATAAGTTTTTTGCTCACAAAATTCCTGTGCATAGGAATTGTGTTAGGCTTAAATGTTCTATTCATATGCTTCATGATGATCTCTCTGTGTTTCAATTCCTATCTTTTATGGGGGCATCATCCAACTCTTCATGCCTAGCTAAAAAGGCATTAAAGAAAAGCGCTTGTTGGGAAACAATCCAATATATACGCCCTACAATTTTTGTGTGTTCACATGATTAAGATACTGTAGTAATCATGTTTTATAGCTTTTCTTTCAATAAAGTCCCAAGTAAGACCTTTGGCATGGTCTATGGTGATAGTTGCTTTGATCTTGCTGAAAACAGAAACTTTTGCGCATAGTAAAAGAATTTTCATTTTCTAAAGAAGCAGATAAAATCCTGATTCTTTTTGAACAAGATTTATATACAAATTTCCCAGGTTATCCTAATTTTTCAGAATATTTGGAGTAGCAGAAGTATGATTTCAATTCAGATCTTCACGGGCTGTTCTGTTTTTGACATATTCTGTTTTCGATGCATAGTTTGCTTGTTTTCTAGTTTCTATGGCTTATATTGCTTAATATAAATTGTACAAATGATAGTTTACAGTAGGCATCATGTGAGAAAAATTAGGAATCTTGTTTTGGCAGTACCAAACTGAATGATTTATTTTATTATACTAACGAAGCTTACAAGTTTTCTTTTGAGTTTTGTGTTGTGAAGTTTTCAAGTTTTTGGTAAAGATTTGATGGACAGCGGAATAAGGAGTAGTGGTAAGAGCCTAAGCATGGGGATGCCCAAGGCACCCTAAGGTAATATTCAAGGAATACCCAAGCAACTAAGATTGGGGATGCCCCAGATGGCATCCCCTCTTTCGTCTTCAATCCATCAGTAAATTTACATGAGGCTATATTTTAATTCACCACATGATATTTGTTTTTCTTGGAGCAACATTTTCTTTTATTATGATTTGCTTGCTTATATTTAGAATAATGTTTTGCATCTTTTAGTTCAATAAAAAGGTCAAGTGTAGCCTTTACCATGTTTATTTTGCAAGTCTATATGTTGTTGTTTTGAAAATAGAAAATTTTCTATCATTGTCTGAATATTTGTGAATAGTCAAACATGATAAAATCTTGAAAAGTTTACACAATGATTAAAAACAAAATTTCTACAGTGTGGTAATTTTTCAGAATTTTTGTTGTTAGGGAAGTATGATTCCTCTTGCATTCTTTACGGACTATTTGTTTAGACATATTGATGTTATGTTTGCTTCTTTAATGATTCTATTTGAGGATGGGAGTATTAAATATTCAGAGGCATTTAGTATGCAATGTTAAATTATAACTTTACTATTTTTCTACAGTAGAGAATGATAAGGTTTTGTGTTGATTTATACTAACTTATCTCACGAGTTCTTTTTGAGTTTTGTGTGCATGAAGTTTTTAAGATTTCGGGAAACTATGATATGAGAGGATTTAAGGAGACACAAGAGCTCAAGCTTGGGGATGCCCAAGGCATACCTAATTAATTTTTCAAGAAGTCTCAAGCATCTAAGCTTGGGGATGCCCCGGTTGGCATCCCACCTTTCTTCATCAACAATCATCGGTTAGCCTTGGTTGAGCCTAAGTTTTTGCTTCTTCACATGATATGTGCTATCCTTGAAATGTAATTTTTTTTCTTGTTGTTTGTGTCACATCCCTAGTTCTGGCCTGACCTATGCTTGCTTCCATCTGTGCATCATGTTTAAGTTTTTGAAACTTGAAATGAGGAAACTGAAAGCCTCAGAAATCATTTTAATAAAAGGGCAAAAACCCTAAAATCTCATTCATTGTTACAAAATGCTCTTCTTAGATGTTTAATATTTTTGGCAAGGGTTTTGATCCAAACCAAAAATATTGAACATTTTTAAGAATTTATTTTTGGGACTTTGAATTTAAGTCATTAGCTATTTGAATTTGAATTATATTCATATAATTAGAATATAATTTCAAATACCCCTGAAATATTTTGTGAGCCTTTGGAAAAGTCCATCTAGCAAAATAAAAATATTCAGAGGAGTTTTTGGCATTGTTTGAATTTGTTTAAATTCAAAACAATGGCAAAAGATATTAATAAAAGAAAAACAGAACAATAGAACAGAAATAAAAGAGAGAAGCCCAGCCACTTACCCGGCGCCTACCTGTGCGGCCTGCTGCAGAAGCCGGCCCAGCCCATCTCCACTCCCCCCCCCCCTGTCGTCTTCCTCGCGCCAG
>NC_041392.1:391872712-391873499 GCF_002162155.2 Triticum dicoccoides
AGCGCGCGTGGCCGACGTACGCCGGCGCACGCCTCGGCCACCTCCTGCTTGCCGCTCCACCTCGACGCCTGGACGCCTCTGGGAGACGCCACGCACCCCCCCTGGAACACCCTCGACCTCTCCCATCGCCTCTCTCCTTCTCCGTCCCTCTCGCACAGAACCGGCCGAGCGCCACCGTCGCTGACCCTCGCTGCCCTCGCGGCCACCGCCACCCCCTCTCCTCCCCGACGCGCTCCCGAGCTCCGCAGAGCCTCCCTCGACCTCTCCGTCGGCTCACGCGACCGGAGAAGCCCCGAAGCGCCGTCCCGACGCTTTTCCCCTCCTCGGCCACCGAGGACCGCCGCCGTCGATTTGCCGCCGTCGCCGCCTCCCCGAGCTCGCCGTATGCTCCAACCGACTCCCCGTGAGCTCCTCTTCCTCCTCCCCCTCTCCGTTTTCCCTCTAGCATGCCGTAGCCGCCGCGCCTCTCTCCCCCGACAACACGCCGCTGCACGAGCTCATCGTCGACGAGGCTCCGGTGGCCATTTGGTCCCGTGCGTGCCTCCGTTGGGTTCGTGAGCTCTCATAGAACGCGTAGGGGCTAACCGTAGATCCTCCCGTGCACGGTGTCGTCGTTTTCATCGGCGCCCCAACTCCGGCCGCCGCCACGACCTCGCTTCCGGCGAACTCCGTCCACCCCCGCACCTCCCGTTGGTTCCCCTAGATGCGCGCGGGCACGGGCTATCCTCTGGTGCCCCTGGCGCGTCGATCCGTCGTCTCTGGCGCAACTCCGGCGAGCCACCGCCGC
>NC_041392.1:391873807-391991654 GCF_002162155.2 Triticum dicoccoides
CCCCACGCCCCTAATTAATCACAGCTTAACTCCTGTTTAATTTAACTAACCCCGGTGGGCCCACGCGTCAGTGTTGACTACGCTGATGTGGCTGTTGACCTGGTCCCACCTGTCAGTGAGCTAAACAGCCATGGTCACTGACGTGTGGCCCCCACACGTCAGGTTTGACCTGGACGGCGCCCGTTGACCTGCTGACGTCACTATGAGGTCATGCTGACGCAATAATTCCTTTCTGGAATTTAAATAAATCTTAAATGATTTATTATTTTCAGAAAATGTCCAAAACTTCTAAAATTCATAGAAATTCAACTGTAACTCCAAATGAAATAAATTATATATGAAAAATGATCAGAAAAATCCAATCTATCCATCTGTACCATTTTCATGCATGTTAGAACAACTTATGACCACTGTTTAGGACAATTCAATTAAATGGCATTTAAATAACCACATGTGGAGTTTGAATTTGAATCTTGTATTCAAACCAACTTCATTTAAATCATAGCTAGGTGCATTAGCCCAAAACACGTTCATATTGCCATGTCATAGCATGCATCATATTGTGCATTGCATTGATTGTGTTTTTCCTCAGTTGCCGGTGATTGCCCTCTCTCGATAGACGTGATACCGACGATGTGATCGATGACACCGATGAAGAGCTATATTATCTTCAGAAGTGCCAGGCAAGCAAAACCCCCTTGTTCATTCCGATAAAATCCCACTCTCTCGCTCCTACTCTCTTTTACTGCATTAGGACAACACCGATTCAACTGTTACATGCTGCGGTAGTTGAACCCCTTTATCCTCTGCATGACCTGTCATTGCCACAGTAAATAGATGAAACCCACTAGCATGAGTAGGAGTTGTTTGAGCCCTGATGTGCCTACTCGTTCATGCTTGTTTGTCATGCCTGCTACTGCTTAGAGTTGAGTCAGGTCTGATTCATCGGGGATGAATCAGAGGCGTGTGAACATGTCCTACTGTTGAGAGCTAAGTGTGTGAACACGATTTGGTAAAGGTAGCGGTGAGAGGCCATGTAGGAGTACATGGTGGGTTGTCTCATTGCAGCCGTCCTCAGGAACTGAGTTCTGTGTTTGTGATCCATGAACAACTACTACCACACATTGGGATCCTTAATTGACTCTCTCGACTTATTAATCAACATGATCTCTGTCCAGGAGGTGCAACTAGTTTCTGGTGTTTGTAGGTAGTGTTAGTAGTCTACCAAGTGGCACCCGGTACAGGTGGGCTTGGGACAGACTAGGCACAGTGGCACGGTGTACCAAGCGTAGATCCACCCGTCGAGGTGGGCTTGGGAACCCTGCACACATCGTTTGGGGCCGTGAGCGACACCCCGGCCGGATCTCCTTGCGGATGGAACCTGAATAGGCGATAAACCTGGACTAGAGACTTGTTCGGTTAGTCAGGTCGTGGCCGACTCCCTCGCCCGGCTTCCGGTTGAAGGTTGCCAAGGTACATGACGGGTACAGGGCGATAAGTGGCGAAAGCGTGTGTGAAGAAGTACACCCCTGCAGGGTTATCATTATCTATTCGAATAGCCGGATTCCTCGGATATGGAAACTTGGACCCCTTGCATAGTTCATAGACAAGTGAAAGTGGATACTCTAAAATACGCAAGATAAGCGTGAGTGCTATGGATGGCGTTGTCGTAGGGAGACGGGAGCGGATCCATAGTGGTGTATTGATATGGTGAATATGTGGACTCGTGTGCGCCACCTCAAAAGAGTTACTTGCAGTCGTAGTTCAGGATAGCCACCGAGTCAAAGCTGGCTTGCTGCAGTCAAACTCCACCATCCCCTTTGTTGATAATGATGCATATGTAGTTAGTTCTGATGTAAGTCTTGCTGGGTACATTTGTACTCACATTGCTTAATTTATGTTTTTGCATAGAGACTTCAGTCTCGCTAGTAGTTCCACGTGGACTTCGACGTTTAGCTTGTTACCTCAGCTACGATCTTGTGCCCTCGGCAGGATCTGGTAGATAGTCAGGCTTCTCAGCCTCTTTCATTTATAGTTGTCTGTACTCAGACATGATAGCTTCCGTTTGTGTTTTGACTTGTATGCTATGAATGTTGGGTCATGAGACCTATGTTTGTAATATCTCGCTCCTCGGAGCCTATTGAATTAAATACTTGAGTTGTAGAGTCATGTTGTGATGCCATGTTGTATTGCACATATCGAGCATATTGTGTGTATGTTATTGAAATGCTTGGTATGTGTGGGATCTGACTATCTAGTTGTTTATCCTTAGTAGCCTCTCTTACCGGGAAATGTCTCCTGGTGTTTCCACCGAGCCATGGTAGCTTGCTACTGCTCCGGAACACCTAGGCTGGCCGGCATGTGTCCTTCTTCGTTCCTGTGTCTGTCCCTTCGGGGAAATGTCACGCGATGAATACCGGAGTCCTGTTAGCCCGCTACAGCCCGGTTCACCGGAGTCCTGCTAGCCCAGTGCTACAGCCTGGATTCACTCGCTGATGACCGACACGTTCGTTGCTGGGTCATGTATGCCTGTCCCTGTAAGTTAGTGCCACTTTGGGTTCACGACTAGCCATGTCAGCCCGGGTTCTTTGTCATATGGATGCTAGCAGCACTATCATATACGTGAGCCAAAAGGCGCAAACGGTCCCGGGCCAGGTAAGGTGGCACCCGTGGGAATACCGTGCGTGAGGCCGCAAAGTGATATGATGTGTTACATGCTAGATCGGTGTGACTTAGGATCGGGGTCCTGACAGCGTTGGTATCAGAGCTTGACTGCCTGTAGGATTACCAAGCCAAACTGGTCGAAGTTGTGTCTAGAAATGCTTTAGTTATGTAAGGGAATTGATTGTGGGATGGAACGTAAGGCTCTTTTTACTCCTTATACCTTATGCCCTTCTGATCTGAGTCATCTTATCTTTCCTACGGGGATTAAGAACTAGGCTATCTCTTCCTTCTATCAGGATCACGTGTTACTAATCCGTAGACTTATAAGATTGTTGGATTTAAGCTTGAGTTCAGTTCCTACTACTTCCGTATGTTAATTGTTGATCTCGAAACCTTGATATTGTGCTTCTGAGTGGTTATGCCACCATTTTTGTGAATGTCTCAAATCTTTCTGAGCATTTACAGCCGTTATGCTGTCCGAGTCATCCCAGGTTTCTAAATAGTCGGATGCATTTGCAAATCCCTTCCTCCTGTTTCCGATGTGCCTTTGGTCAGATTAATCACACAAATCAGTGAGTTGAGGTACTTTATTGCCTTGACATATATGTTGGAGCTAGTATTATGACCCTAGGTGTCTTAGGGGATCATCTAGTAATTTAGCCATGATTTGTGTCCCAGAGTGATGATTCTGGCCATCATTCTTGTAAGCATCCCGTGATGCCACTTAGTTAGTAGGCATTTCACTTCTGGGTTTTGAACCCGAGATTCACCCTACTTACTTCATGTTGATAGTAATTGCTAGCTCCCTTAGGTTATTAGTAACCTTTGCGATAGTCCTTGAAGTCCGTGGTATCTTCTTCTTCCAAATAGCATGAACTACTTATGGCAGAAGTTCCTCGTTGAACTGAACGATCACAACCAGAGTGCTCTTGATGAGTTCTCCATTATATATTGTGGCTCTGCCAGTTCTACCTTTTTCCGCATGGGTTATCCGGAAGAAATGTTGAGCTTCGCTCGACATACTAATCTATGCATCCACAACTCAGAAAGTTATATGTTCCTCGAGTTGTTCCTCCTTAGTTGTATTCTGACCCTCGACTGTCAATTGATAGTCAAGAGTATGCGTGCATTCGTTTATCGATGCCTATTACTCTCGTGGTCCGTCAAGCCATTCTGTCCTGAATGACTAGGAGAAACAAACTCCAGTACCTCATCCATATCTAGGATTGGGTCAAAGCAGTTGTATTCCGCAGACCAAATGCCAATCCAGCTTTTGGTTTTGTTCTACCTTGGAGTATTACCCCCTTTATGTCAGAATTGTCATGAGAACTACACCAACTCTCATGAATTTTGACGTAGTGATACTTCTCACCATCATTAGTCATTCCTCGGTCTTCGTGTTGATGCAACCGGAATACCGACAAATGAATTGTGATGTGTGAAATCAATACTCCTAGCAACCTCGTTGCTTGGTAGTTAAAGGACAATAATTTCATTCTTAGCGTGTTGGTTTTTGAATCATCCTTCTAAGACTGATCGTGCTACCTAGTCCTTATTTTGGTGCACCCTTCGATTGATGAGTTAGGATCTTGTCAAGTCCTCACTCATTTGATCATATCGTCTTGCCCTCAAAAGCGAGATTGTTCTCGAGCATTAGTAACATACCGGTGGTTCGTGACTTTCCAAATATCTTCTTGGAAGTATTATCAGGTTGTCACCTGACCGCTATGTTGAGTTCGTGATCAAGTTGGTTTCTTGTGAACCACCCTCTCTCAAAGAATCGGTGTTAGATATCCCTGAGCTAGTTGGTTAAGCTAGACAACAACTTGGAGAGTTGGAAGATAAAGCTTGTCTGACTTAGTTCGTTCCAAAGGGATATTCAGTGTGTGTTGAAGAAAGATGATATCTTCATCGATTGGTCCCTGTGATCAGTTGCTGGACCTATTATCTTATCCAATCTTTGATTTGAGTATGAGCTATCATCAAATCAAATCAGTACCAACGATGCTCGTAATGTTGTCTTACTCGTGGTTGATCCCTCGAGCATACACCATTACATCTTTGGTCTGACCAATGCTATCACATGTTCACATAATTAGGGAATTCCATCTTCATGGGAATTTGGATGAATTGTTGTTGAGTCCATCGACAACATCCTTGTCTTCTCCATAATTTTGCTGAACATTAAGCTAGTGTTGGAAACTTTTGAAAGCATTTGTTCATGCTAGCTCATGAAGCATATGCTCGGATGAAAGAAGTGACTTCCTTTGATTCACGTGCATTTGATGTAAGTTGCCGCCGTGAATTCGAGAAAGTCTATTTTTGTTTCCTCTAGAATCATCCCAAGTCAGCCATGCACGTGCAAAGTATTTTGTGGTCTGTTAGACTGATCACCTTCGTTCCATATGAATTCTGTAGCACACCAAGCCACTGACTGATTTGTTCTAGGAGAAGGAGTTCTTTTCAAGAGCTAACCCGGGCTTAATCAAGAACTTTGATATCCTCGATGATGGTTCCCAACCGGAACTCGGTAGTGTTTTATTGTAAGACTACCATGTGATCATGTTTGCCTGGAACAGCGTGTTCACACGTGCGTAGCAGAACCAGCTCATGCTTTGGAGTTTGCTATCGTAGTTCATTTCCCGAGAATCTCGCAACGTTATCTCGTCGAATTGTGTTGCAAACTTTCATTTTTCTTCCTAGACTCGATGAGTCTGGAATATCCTGACACCAACCAGATCTGAATCTCAGGCATATATGATGGTTGGAACATTTCCCAAGAACTATAATATTGGTCCCTCGATAACCGGTAAAGTGGATGTCGTGGCCAACACACCCAGCCGGAAGACCTATTATTGTAGTATCTTGTTTGAGGAAGTTGGCCACCTCCCCATAAGGATTTCATAGGATTTACCTCCGTAACTGTTCCTTATGGATTCTATTGCTCCCGAAGTCCGACCTTTTACTTGATGTTCTAGATATCAAACCATAATTATCTATGGATTACGCTAGCACATCAAGGAGAACATTAGAGGCGGAGTGCTAAATGTCCCTCGGTCGATCATCCAGATTTCGTCCCCTTGGCCTCGTTAAGGTGAAATCTGAGAAAGTGTTATCTTCCTTTGCATCTACATCTTCCACCGGTATTCATCATGGTAGTATGATGTGTTGCCAGAATCCTTGACACGGATATTGGTAAAACCTTGATAAATGTGGAAATGCTCAAGTTCTTGAGAGCACGCACAAGCGCTACGTGTTATCATCGGCACTAACTGGGATTCCTCTCAGTTTCCTCGGCAATGCTATGACCTTTTCAAACAGTGAATTCACTCTCTATTATTGGGTTCTTCCCCAGTTACCAGAATCATTCCCAGCATTTGCATTTTTGTTCCCAGCTTGCACCACCAATGTGCCATTCTACCATGGGTCTCTTCCATTTCCGGTGGTAAGCAAATTCATCCATTACGTTGTCTTCAACAAGGTAATCCACATCATCCAAGTCCGAGTATGTCATTCTACCGAACTCCTCCTAATGATCGATTTTGATTTTCCTTAGGCTGGTATAAAGAGTTTCAATGATCTCTGAATCAAAGGTAATTCTTTTTGCCACTTAAGGGGATATTTCCACAAGTCACCTTCCCTAAGGTGCCCCGTTATGGTATCGTGGCAACTCAACTCCTCGCTACGTTAACAATCGTTTACCACCTTCTTAAGTGTGGAATTATTGTCCATCTAGTGAACCTTCGTCATCCGTTTCTTTCCACCCCTCTTGATGTGTATCTCGTGTCTCAACCCGAGAGATGGTTCTATGTCTCATTCCGTGAGTTGTTCGACCTTTGAGAAAATCGATCCTTCTAGAGTTTTCCTTTCCTCTTCTTGTCATGATTAGCTAGAGTTCTCAGAGCAAGACATCAAGACAATGATGGTGATCGAATCAATGTTCTTATGAAGGGCAACCTGGATCATGAAGATTGTGTTAGGTCGCGTTCCCCATCGTCTTACCCTACACCTGAATCTCGGTCGAGATTCTTGTTTAGTGGGGGTGAGTTGTCACATCCCTAGTTCTGACCTGACCTATGCTTGCTTCCATCTGTGCATCATGTTTAAATTTTTGAAACTTGAAATGAGGAAATTGAAAGCCTCGGAAATCATTTTAATAAAAGGGCAAAAACCCTAAAATCTCATTCATTGTTCCAAAATGCTCTTCTTAGATGTTTAATATTTTTGGCAAGGGTTTTGATCCAAACCAAAAATATTGAACATTTTTAAGAATTTATTTTTGGGACTTTGAATTTAAATCATTAGCTATTTGAATTTGAATTATATTCATATAATTAGAATATAATTTCAAATACCCCTGAAATATTTTGTGAGCCTTTGGAAAAGTCCATCTAGCAAAATAAAAATATTCAGAGGAGTTTTTGGCATTGTTTGAATTTGTTTAAATTCAAAACAATGGCAAAAGATATTAATAAAAGAAAAACAGAACAATAGAACAGAAATAAAAGAGAGAGCCCAGCCACTTACCCGGCGCCTACCTGTGCGGCCTGCTGCAGAAGCCGGCCCAGCCCATCTCCACTTACCCCCCCTGTCGTCTTCCTCGCGCCAGTAGGCAGCGCGCGTGGCCGACGCACGCCGGCGCACGCCTCGGCCACCTCCTGCTTGCCGCTCCACCTCGATGCCTGGACGCCTCTGGGAGACGCCACGCACCCCCCTGGAACCCCCTCGACCTCTCCCATCAACTCTCCCCTTCTCCGTCCCTCTCGCACACAACCGGCCGAGCGCCACCGTCGCTGACCCTCGCTGCCCTCGCGGCCACCGCCACCCCCTCTCCTCCCCGACGCGCTCCCGAGCTCCGCAGCGCCTCCCTCGACCTCTCCGTCGGCTCACGCGACCGGAGAAGCCCTGAAGCGCCGTCCCGACGCTTTTCCCCTCCTCGGCCACCGAGGACCGC
Source organism: Triticum dicoccoides (assembly GCF_002162155.2). Lineage (NCBI taxonomy): Eukaryota > Viridiplantae > Streptophyta > Magnoliopsida > Poales > Poaceae > Triticum > Triticum dicoccoides. The sequence continues at coordinate 391,881,426 of NC_041392.1, forward strand.
TGCCGTCAATTCGCCGTCGTTGCCGCCTCCCCGAGCTCGCCGTCTGCTCCAACCGACTCCCCGTGAGCTCCTCTTCCTCCTCCCCCTCTCTGTTTTCCCTCTAGCATGCCGTAGCCGCCGCGCCTCTCTCCCCCGACAACACGCCGCCGCACGAGCTCATCGCCGACGAGGCTCCGGTGGCCATTTGGTCCCGTGCGTGCCTCCGTTGGGTTCGTGAGCTCTCATAGAACGCGTAGGTGCTAACCGTAGATCCTCCCGTGCACGGTGTCGTCGTTTTCATCGGCGCCCGAACTCCGGCCGCCGCCACGACCTCGCTTCCGGCGAACTCCGTCCACCCCCGCACCTCCCGTTGGTTCCCCTAGATGCGCGCGGGCACGGGCTATCCTCTGGTGCCCCTGGCGCGTCGATCCGTCGTCTCTGGTGCAACTCCGGCGAGCCACCGCCGCTCTGGGTCGTCGCCGTCGTCCAACCGCCGGCAAATCCGACGTGGCCGTCGTTAGCGGCTAACCCCCCACACTAACCAACCCCCTAGGCCACTGACTCATGGGCCCCACGCCCCTAATTAATCACAGCTTAACTCCTGTTTAATTTAACTAACCCCGGTGGGCCCACGCGTCAGTGTTGACTACGCTGACGTGGCTGTTGACCTGGTCCCACCTGTCAGTGAGCTAAACAGCCATGGTCACTGACATGTGGCCCCCACACGTCAGGTTTGACCTGGACGGCGCCCGTTGACCTGCTGACGTCACTATGAGGTCATGCTGACGCAATATTTCCTTTCTGGAATTTAAATAAATCTTAAATGATTTATTATTTTCTGAAAATGTCCAAAACTTCTATAATTCATAGAAATTCAACCGTAACTCCAAATGAAATAAATTATATATGAAAAATGATCAGAAAAATCCAATCTATCCATCTGTACCATTTTCATGCATGTTAGAACAACTTATGACCACTGTTTAGGACAATTCAATTAAATGGCATTTAAATAACCACATGTGGAGTTTGAATTTGAATCTTGTATTCAAACCAACTTCATTTAAATCATAGCTAGGTGCATTAGCCCAAAACACATTCATATTGCCATGTCATAGCATGCATCATATTGTGCATTGCATTGATTGTGTTTTTCCTTAGTTGCCGGTGATTGCCCTCTCTCGATAGACGTGATACCGACGATGTGATCGATGACACCGATGAAGAGCTATATTATCTTCAGAAGTGCTAGGCAAGCAAAACCCCCTTGTTCATTCTGATAAAATCCCACTCTCTCGCTCCTGCTCTCTTTTACTGCATTAGGACAACACCGATTCAACTGTTACATGCTGCGATAGTGTCACACCCTAGTTAGCCATGCATTAGAGTGTTGCATCATGTTTACTCTTTCATCAGAAACCTGAAATGGGGATGACAGAACCCCCAGTCCCCTCTGAAACCAATTAGGGTTTACTAAAAACTTTTTCAATGAACCTGAAATGCCCTTCTAAAATGCCCATCATTTTTGTCTTGGGTCAGAACCTCTGCCAAAAGTGATGCACATTTTCCTAGGCCATCTTAGGGTTTTTGAATTAAATCATAAATATTTGAATTTGGGCATTTAAAATTATATAAAATATTTAAATGCTCAAATATCTCCAAACTAAAATGTTTCATGTTGGAAATAATCCAACTATGGACCAGGAGTAGTTTGGTGATTTTAGGAGTTAAGTATTTTTAATAAATCAACAAAGTTGCAGAAGTATTAAAAAAACAGAAAACAGAAAGAAAATGGAAAAACTTACCTGACGCCAGCTCCCGGCCCACCTGCCGGCCCAGCCCAGCGCCGCTCCAGCGAGCTGCTTGCCGGCCAGGCAGGCAGGCAGGTGCCCGACGGCGACCGCAGCGCGCGCCACGCACCTGCTCGCCGCCTTGCCGCTTCCCTCGCCCGGTGACGTCGTGGATCGGTCTCCCTCTCTCCCCCGAACCCCCCAGACACCCCCTCTCCTCTCCAGCTCCTCCCCCTCGCGCTCCCCTGCCATGACCGACGCCACCACCGCCGTGCCTTCGTCGTAGCCGTGCTCCCCGCCGCCCGTGCGTCCTCTCATCGTGTCCAGGAGCTCCGCCGCTGTCCACTCCATCGAGCAAGCCGAGCCCCGAGCGCTCACAATGCCCGAGTCCACCGCAACGACCTCGCCCGAACCGCCGTCGCCGGAGATCCCCTTCAATGCCGTCGTCGCTCCGGTCCATCCCCGGCCGCACCAAGGGCTTCGTCGCACTCACTGTGAGCTTAGCCGTCTTCCCCCCTTATTTTCTTGCTCCCGAGCCGTGTAGCGACCTCCCGGAGCTCAACCGCACCCACCACCGTGGAGCTCTCGCCGATGTGCTCCCGGTCACCCTTCGGCCACTCCACGGTGTCCATTATGCTCACCGCGTCATGTAGCACCTAACTAGCTACTCCCCGCACCTCACCGATCCCCCTAGCGACAAGTTCGACTTTGACCGAACTCCGGTGGCCGCCAAAGTCGTCGACGGCGCCAACTCCGGCCACCCCGACCCCAATGGACTCCACCAAGAGCTGCGGCTCGACCTCAGCTCCTCTCCGGTGGCCTCCGCGGCTCGTTTGGTTGCCGGAATGGCAAAAACCACTTCCGCCGCCGCGTCGGGCTCGCCGGCGGCTAAACGCCGGTGCAGCCGACCCGGGTTTGACCACGGGTGGGCCCTGGTTGACTCCCCTGAGTCAATGACAGGTGGGGCCCAGCCCTGTTAATTAAACAGGTTTAGTTTTAATTAAACTTTAATTAATCTAATCACACTGACACGCGGGACCCACTGTCAGGTTTGACCCGGACGTGTCCCGTTGACCTGCTGACGTCACACTGACATCAGGCTGACGCAATAATTGATTTTCTGGAATTAATCTAAGATAGGAAATTCCAAAATATAGTTTAAACTTTAAAAATTCATAACTTTTATTCTGTAACTCCAAATCAGACAAATTATATATGAAAAATGATCAGAAAAATCCAATCTATCCATCTGTACTATTTTCATGCTTGATTAAACAAGTTAACCTGATGTTTAATACAGAACAAGGAAAAACATTTTAAAGGGCCATGTTTGAGTTTGAAATTTGAATCTTTGATTCAAATTGGTTCAAACCCTTCTGGTCTTAGTTGCATTCGCCCAACACACTCATATTGCTATGATTCATGCATGCATCATATTGTTGCACATTGTTTGGTGATGGTTGTGTATCGGTGTTCTTTGCGGCAGGTTCTGCCTCCGAGGAGTACCGTGATTACCCTAACGAAGAACCGTATCAGTGCATCGAACCATCAGGCAAGCAACCAACCATTTGATCATATCGATACAATCCCATGTTCTCGCTCCTGCTCTCTTTTACTGCATTAAGACAACGCGTTTCAAACTGCTGTGTGCTACGGTAGTTGAACCCACTTCCTCTGCATGACCTGTCATTGCCACAGTAACTAGATGAAACCCACTAGCATGTGTAGGAGTTGATTGAGCCATATGTATGTGTTGTTCCTACCTTGCTATGCCTGCTATGCTTAGAGTCGTGTCAGGTCTGGTTCATCTGGGTGATGGGCTAGAGTGAAATGATTATGTCGGTAATGAGAGTGGTGTGGTGAACACGATTTGGTAAAGGTATCGATGAGAGGCCATGTAGGAGTACATGGTGGGTTGTTTCATTGAAGCCGACCTTAAGCACTGAGATCTGTATGTGTGATTTAAGAATCAGCTACTACCGTGCATTGGGACCGAAACCAATGGACCCTCTCGGCTTCTTATTCACCCTAGTTCTCCGTCCAGGAGTTGCAAGTAGTTTCTGGTGTTTGTAGCCTACTGGAGGCCGTGGACAGCGCTGACCGTAGGGGTGGGCTGTGATGCGGTAGGTACGTGGCCGGGTGTACCGAATACCCGTTAGGTAACTCGGGAACCCTGTTCACATCGTTCGGGGCCGTATGGGAAACCTCGGCCGGACTCCCTACGGATGGAACCTGGATAGGCGATAAACCTGGACTGGAGGCTTAGGTGATTAGGTAGGTCGTGGCCGACACCCACGTTGGACTTCCGCTTGAAGGTTGCCGAGTACATGTCGTGTAAACGACGGTAAGTGGTGAGAGCGTGTATGAAGAAGTACACCCCTGCAGGGTTATCATGATCTATTCGAATAGCCGCGTCCGCGGTAAAGGACTACTTGGTTGCCTATACAGTTCATAGACAAGTAAATGGAAACTACTAAAAGCCTCAAGATAAGTGTGAGTGCCGAGGATGGCTCTTCCGTAGGAAGACGGAGGTGGATCCTCGGTAGTGTATTGAATTGGTGAGTAGTGGACTCGTGTACGCAAAACCATTTCAAGTTGGAGTCTCATAGGTTAGCCTAGCCAAGAGTCAAAGCTGGCTTGCTGCAACAACTCCACCAACCCTTCTTGATAATATGCATGTATGTAGGATCTGATGTAAGTCTTGCTGAGTACCTTTGTACTCATGTTGCTATAATTTACATTTTTTACAGAAGACGCTGCAACCCCTTCTGATGGGTTCTACGTAGACGTTGACATCAATGAGTAGGATAAGGCCCAGGTGGTGATCCTGAGCTTGTGAAGGACCACGTAGTATAGCTAGGCTTTCCAAGCCTCTTTTATTTTACTACTTGTCTGTACCCAGACAAGTTACTTCCGCTGCTGGTTTGTATGACTGTATGACTTGAATGCTGGGTCGTGTGACCCGTACCTTTGTGTATGTTATGTATGGCTCTCTGAGCCTTAAATAAAGTACGTGTGTCATAGAGTCATGTTGTGATGCCTTGTTGTATTTGCACATATCGAGCATATTGTGTGTATGATTGAAATGCTTGGTATGTGTGGGATCTGACTATCTAGTTGTTTATCCTTAGCAGCCTCTCTTACCGGGAAATGTCTCCTAGTGTTACCACTGAGCCATGGTAGCTTGCTACTGCTCTGGAACACTTAGGCTGGCCGGCATGTGTCCTTCTTCGTTCCTGTGTCTGTCCCTTTGGGGAAATGTCACGCATTGAGTACCGGAGTCCTGTTAGCCCGCTACAGCCCAGTTTACCGGAGTCCTGCTAGCCCAGTGCTACAGCCCGGACCCACTTGCTGATGACCGACACGTTCGTTGCTGGGTCATGGATGCCTGTCCCTGTAAGTCTGTGCCACTTTGGGTTTACGACTAGCCATGTCAGCCCGGGCTCCTTATCATATGGGTACTAGCGACACTATCATATACGTGTGCCAAAAGGCGCAAACGGTCCCGGGCAAAGGTAAGGCGACACCCGTGGGAATACCGTGCGTGAGGCCGCAAAGTGATATGAGGTGTTACATGCTAGACCTATGTGGCATCGAGTCGGGGTCCTGACAGGTAGTTGAACCCCTTTATCCTCTGCATGACCTGTCATTGCCACAGTAAATAGATGAAACCCACTAGCATGAGTAGGAGTTGTTTGAGCCCTGATGTGCCTACTCATTCATGCTTGTTTGTCATGCCTGCTACTGCTTAGAGTTGAGTCAGGTCTGATTCATCGGGGATGAATCAGAGGCATGTGAACATGTCCTACTGTTGAGAGCTAAGTGTGTGAACACGATTTGGTAAAGGTAGCGGTGAGAGGCCATGTAGGAGTACATGGTGGGCTGTCTCATTGCAGCCGTCCTCAGGAACTGAGTTCTGTGTTTGTGATCCATGAACAACTACTACCACACATTGGGATCCTTAATTGACTCTCTCGACTTATTAATCAACATGATCTCTATCCAGGAGTTGCAACTAGTTTCTGGTGTTTGTAGGTAGTGTTAGTAGTCTACCAAGTGGCACCCGATACAGGTGGGCTTGGGACAGACTAGGCACAGTGGCACGGTGTACCAAGCGTAGATCCACCCGTCGAGGTGGGCTTGGGAACCCTGCACACATCGTTTGGGGCCGTGAGCGACACCCCGGCCGGATCTCCTTGCGGATGGAACCCGAATAGGCGATAAACCTGGACTAGAGACTTGTTCGATTAGTCAGGTCGTGGCCGACTCCCTCGCCCGGCTTCCGCTTGAAGGTTGCCGAGGTACATGACGTGTACAGGGCGATAAGTGGCGAAAGCGTGTGTGAAGAAGTACACCCCTGTAGGGTTATCATTATCTATTCGAATAGCCGGATTCCTCGGATATGGAAACTTGGACCCCTTGCATAGTTCATAGACAAGTGAAAGTGGATACTCTAAAATACGCAAGATAAGTGTGAGTGCTATGGATGGCGTTCTCGTAGGGAGACGGGAGCGGATCCATAGTGGTGTATTGATATGGTGAATATGTGGACTCGTGTGCGCCACCTCAAAAGAGTTACTTGCAGTCGTAGTTCAGGATAGCCACCGAGTCAAAGCTGGCTTGCTGCAGTCAAACTCCACCATCCCCTTTGTTGATAATGATGCATATGTAGTTAGTTCTGATGTAAGTCTTGCTGGGTACATTTGTACTCACGTTGCTTAATTTATGTTTTTGCAGAGAGACTTCAGTCTCGCTAGTAGTTCCACGTGGACTTCGACGTTTAGCTTGTTACCTCAGCTACGATCTTGTGCCCTCGGCAGGATCTGGTAGATAGTCAGGCTTCTCAGCCTCTTTCATTTATAGTTGTCTGTACTCAGACATGATAGCTTCCGTTTGTGTTTTGACTTGTATGCTCTGAATGTTGGGTCATGAGACCTATGTTTGTAATATCTCGCTCCTCGGAGCCTATTGAATTAAATACTTGAGTTGTAGAGTCATGTTGTGATGCCATGTTGTATTGCACATATCGAGCATATTGTGTGTATGTTATTGAAATGCTTGGTATGTGTGGGATCTGACTATCTAGTTGTTTATCCTTAGTAGCCTCTCTTACCGGGAAATGTCTCCTGGTGTTTCCACTGAGCCATGGTAGCTTGCTACTGCTCCGGAACACCTAGGCTGGCCGGCATGTGTCCTTCTTCGCTCCTGTGTCTGTCCCTTCGGGGAAATGTCACGCGATGAATACCGGAGTCCTGTTAGCCCGCTACAGCCCGGTTCACCGGAGTCCTGCTAGCCCAGTGCTACAGCCTGGATTCACTCGCTGATGACCGACACGTTCGTTGCTGGGTCATGTATGCCTGTCCCTGTAAGTTAGTGCCACTTTGGGTTCACGACTAGCCATGTCAGCCCGGGTTCTTTGTCATATGGATGCTAGCGACACTATCATATACGTGAGCCAAAAGGCGCAAACGGTCCCGGGCCAGGTAAGGTGGCACCCGTGGGAATACCGTGCGTGAGGCCGCAAAGTGATATGATGTGTTACATGCTAGATCGGTGCGACTTAGGATCGGGGTCCTGAGAGTTTGAATAAAATATTAATATATGAAATTCTTAAATGTTAGATAGTCTTGACATAGTCACATAATTATTCGACTACTCATTGTGCTTCACTTATATCTTTTTAGAGCATGGCGGTGGTTTTATTTTGAAGAAATTGATGAACTCTCATGCTTCAGTTATATTATTTTGAGAGTCTTAAACAGCATGGTAATTTTCTTTGGTTATGAATTTAGTCCTAATATGATAGGCATCCAAGAGAGATATAATAAAAACTTTCATATAAAGTGCATTGAATACTATGAGAAGTTTGATTCCTTATGATTGTTTTGAGATATGAGGATGGAGATATTAGAGTCATGCTAGTGAGTAATTGTGGATTGTAGAAATACGAGTGTTAAAGTTTGTGATTCCCATAGCATGCACATATGGTGAACCATTATGTCACGAAGTTGGAGCATGATTTCTTTATTGATTGTCTTCCTTACGAGTGGCGGTTGGGGACGAGCGATGGTATTTTCCCACCAATCTATCCCCCTAGGAGCGTGCACATAGTACTTTGTTTCAATGACTAATAGATTTTTGCAATAAGTATGTGAGTTCTATGACTAATGTTGAGTCCATGGATTATACGCACTCTCACCCTTCCACCATTGCTAGCCTCTCTAGTACCGCGCAACTTTCGCTGGTATCATACACCCACCATATACCTTCCTCAAAACACCCACCATACCTACCTATTATGGAATTACCATAGCCATTCCGAGATATATTGCCATGCAACTTCGACCGTTCTGTTTATTATGACATGCTTCATCATTGTCATATTGCTTCGCATGATCATGTAGGTGACATAGTATTTGTGGCAAAGCCACCATCATAATTTTTATACATGTCACTCTTGAGTCATTGCACATGCTGGTACACCACCGGAGCCATTCACATAGAGTCATATCTTTTGTTCTAAGTATCGAGTTGTAAGTAAATAAAAGTGTGATGATCTTCATTATAAGAGCATTGTCCCATGTGAGGAAAGGATGATGGAGACTATGATTCCCCAACAAGTTGGGATGATCCTACAGATGAAAAAAAGAGTCCAAAAAGCCATTTCAAAAAATGAGAGAAAAGAGAGAAGGGGCAATGTTACTATCCTTTTTACACACTTGTGCTTCAAAGTAGTGGGAATTTTTCATTATAGAACTTGGCTTGTATATTCCAACGATGGGCTTCCTCAAATTGCCCTAGGTCTTCATGAGCAAGCAAGTTGGATGCACACCCACTTAATTTCTTTTCAGCTTTCATAAACATATAGCCATAGTGCATCCGTTGCATGGCAATCCATACTCACTCACATTGATATCTATTGATGGGAATCTCCATAGCCCGTTGATACGCCAAGTTGATGTGAGACTATCTCCTTCTTTTTATATTCTCCACAACCACCATATTCTATTCCACCTATAGTGCTATGTCCATGGCTCACGCTCATGTATTGCGTGAAAGTTGAAAAGGTTTGAGAACATCAAAAGTATGAAACAATTGCATGGCTTTTCATCGGGGTTGTGCATGATTTGAATATTTTTGTGATGAAGATGGAGCATAGCCAGACTATATGATTTTGTAGGGATAACTTTCTTTGGCCATGTTATTTTGAGAAGACATGATTGCCTTATTAGTATGCTTGAAGTATTATTGTTTTTATGTCAATATTAAACTTTTGTCTTGAATCTTAAGGATCTGAATATTCTTGCCACAATAGAGAAGATTACATTGATAAATATGTTAGGTGGCATTCCACATCAAAATTTTTGTTTTTATCATTTACCTACTCGAGGACGAGGAGGAATTAAGCTTGGGGATGCTTCATACGTCTCCAACGTATCTATGATTTTTTATTGTTCCATGCTATTATATTATCCATCTTGGATGTTTTATATGCTATTTTATATTATTTTTGGGACTAACCTATTAACATAGAGCCCAGTGCCAGTTTCAGTTTTTTCCTTGTTTTTGAGTTTTGTAGAAAAGGAATATCGAATGGAGTCCAAACAAGCTAGAAATTTACGGTGATTTTTTATGGATCAGAAGAATCCCCTAGAGCACAAGGGTTGTGCCAGAATAGTCCCGAGTCAACGACAAGGGTGGAGGGCATGCCCACCCCCCTAGGGCGTGCCCCCTGCCTTGTCACTGACTCATGGACCCCCTGACGTGAAACCAATGCCAAAAATTCCTATAAATCAAGAAACCCCCCAAAAGAAACCTAGATCGGGAGTTTCGCCGATGCAAGCCTCTGTAGCCATGAAAAATCAATCGGGAGCCCGTTTTGACACCCTACTAGAGGGGGAAACCATCACCGGTGGCCATCTTCATCATCCCAGCGGTCTACATGACGAGGAGAGATTAGTTCACCCTCGAGGCTGAGGTTATGTACCAGTAGCTATGTGTTTGATCTCTCTCTCTCTCGTGTTCTTGATCTGGCATGGTCTTGATGTACCGCAACTTTGTTATTATAGTTGGATCATATGGTTTTTCTCCCCCTCTACCTTCTTGTGATGAATTGAGTTTTACATCTGAGGTTTCACTATTATCAGATTGAATACTATTATGGATTTGAGAACTCTCGGTGTTCTAGGAACTAGGGTACTCAGACTTGCCTGTCTACGATCCACGGTGTGGCTCCATCGACGGCCTAGTACGGCCCACCTTCAGCAGCGGCAAGACAAGACCCTCGCGAGGTGGACAACACCAAGACCTCTAGAGGGAGCGGCCTCCCTAGGCTGGCTCCTAAGGAGCGGAGATTCCTATGCAGGCACCGATCTCATGAGGTTTGGGTGACGCAAGCCATGACGACCAAGGCCAGGAGGGCGCCAGCGGGCGCAGAGGACCAGGTTTCCTCTTTAGTGCTAAGGAGGCAAGCGCAGGCGTAGGGTCCTGAGGAATCGGCCAAGGTTTACATTCTTGTGCAACAAGACCAAGACCGCTAGGAAATATGTCATCACCGAGCCCACCGCGGCGTCACGAGCAGAAGCTTTGTAGGCGAAGACTACCTTTTGTCAGGATAGGATGTACTACTTGTCCCCCTTCAAAATTGGCCACTGTGGGATCCCTTCGCCTTCGTTTGGAGGAAGAGGACCAAGGCCACTATAAATATAGCTTGGCCACCACCATAAGAGGGGATCGAATCCTTAGCTCACACCCACAAAACAACACTACCTCCTGTGGTAATCCTTCCTCTGTACCAGTTCATCCCCAGCCCCTCGCGAGGCTAGTCCACCCCAAAGCAGGAGTCCCGAACCTGGGAAAACTGTCGTGTCCCTTTCCTTTCTTGTTCATCAAGCTAGGTCGTGAGAACGACGAATTGGTGGCTGGAAAGGTTGAGTTCTTCGCACACGCTCCAGATTTTGAACCTTTCTTGGGTCTGAGGAGCCCTGAATCCAACATTTGGCGCGCTAGGTAGGGGAGTGTCGAAGGTTTGCCTCCTCATCAGCCATGCTCCGCCTCGCCACTTGGTTCCCATGGCAGGCGCCGCCTACTCGCCGGGCCGCTGGGCGTGTTTGGAGGCATTGCGGGGCTGACAGGCTTTCTGCCCACCTTGCAATGGGTGCAATGGCCGCAGAAGTTCAGGCCGGAGTTGCCACCGCGATATGATGGTGCAGCGGACCTTGCGGAGTTCCTCCAAGTGTATCTGGAGGCCATCTAGGCGGCCTGCAACGATGACAAGGTCATGGCGAATTGGCTCCCGTCGGTGTCAAAATCGGCGAATCTCGGGTAGGGGGTCCCGAACTGTGCGTCTAGGCTGATGGTAACAGGAGGCAGGGGACATGATGTTTTACCCAGGTTTGGGCCCTCTTGATGGAGGTAAAACCCTACGTCCTGCTTGATTAATATTGATGATATGGGTAGTACAAGAGTAGATCAACCACGAGATCAAGGAGGCTAAACCCTAGAAGCTAGCCTATGGTATGATTGTTCTTCGTCCTACGGACTAAAACACTCCGGTTTATATAGACACAGGAGAGGGCTAGGGTTACACAGAGTCGGTTACAATGGTAGGAGATCTACATATCCGTATCGCCAAGCTTGCCTTCCACGCCAAGGAAAGTCCCTTCCGAACACGGGACGAAGTCTTCAATCTTGTATCTTCATAGTCCAGGAGTCTGGCCGAAGGTATAGTCCGGCTATCCAGACACCCCCTAATCCAGGACTCCCTCAGTAGCCCCTGAACCAGGCTTCAATGACGACGAGTCCGGTGCGTAGGTTGTCTTCGGCATTGCAAGGCGGGTTCCTCCTCCAAGTACTTCATAGAAGATTTTGAACACAAAGGTAGTGTCCGGCTCTGCAAAATAAGTTTCCACATATTGCCATATTGAGAATAATATTTACACAAATCTAATCTGCTGACGTATTCCGTAGCGTGACATCACACCACGGCCAAGTCTTTATTCAAATCATTTTACTGTCCCACCTCAGCGCATTTAGCGAGGCGGTTTCCTTGGCACGTCTTGTCAAAGCAGAGATCGTGTCCCCTTATTCCAAGATTCTCATCAATACGGGCATGGGTAACCCAACCATACCCGTTGGTATGTTTTCTCGATCAAAGGCGAGTCCCAAACGGTCACGGGGAGGGCCCTTGGTATTCAACCTCTTATAAAGAGACCAAGGCCTTACTCCTTTCTTTCAATCTCAAACGAGTTCGCCCTTCGCCTCGAGTTCTAACACCCAAGGCTCCAGATTTCAGGCGCTTCGGACCTTCGACAATGTCCGGTTCCGACCTTCGAGGCGATGGATGCACGGAGGAGGACGTGCTGAAGTTGAGAGATGACAGGTTCTTGACCGGCGAAATCTGGCATAGGCTGCCTGCTCAAGGGCAGGTCATTCCCACTCCCAAGCCTGGTGAGAGTGTGGTGTTCATGTCTCACTTCCTTCGGGGGCTAGGCTTCCCGACGGATCCCTTCGTGAGGGGGCTCATGTTTTATTATGGGCTGGAATTTCACGACTTAGCTCCGGAGTCCATCCTCCATATTTCCTCATTCATCGTCGTGTGCGAAGCCTTCCTCCGTATTACTCCTCACTTTGGACTATGGCTCAAGACCTTCAAAGTAGAGCCGAAGATGATCGAGGGACGGCACGCGGAGTGTGGAGGTGCTTTTAAAAGCAAGAATGCTGGGGCTCCATGGCCCGAGGGCTCTTTTCAAGAGGAGTCCAGCTTATGGCAACGAGAGTGGTTTTACATCACTGCTCCCAGGAGCACAAAGTGGGTGGCACCACCTGTCTTTTGCTCGGGTCCCCCACCATAGCTAGTGTCATGGGTCAATAAAGGACTGGACTGGGGGCCATCGAAGGACGTGCCCTTGTTGCAGGACTGCATTCGAGATCTCTTAGAAAGAGACATTAGCCTGGTCTCGGTGACGCAGGTCATGTTGATCCGCCGAGCCTTGCCCGGCAAACGTCGCCCCCTTCACCTGTGGGAGTTCAATCCGGAGGGACCACGAGCTCTCCAGCATTTCATGGGCGCAATGCCCGTGGAGATGTACAAATTGTTCTTCGGATCACAAGCAATGTGTCCGGACTTGACCGAGGATGGAGGCTTGAGCTGCAACGCCCGGATACTCAAGTAAGTAGCCTTGTGAACGGACTTGCTATCCATATATTTATCATAAAATTGCCCCTAAAAGAGTTGTCCTTCAAACATGAGTGGATTGCGAAAGAAAAGCTAATCAGGTGTCCGGCCCCCCTCCCCGAGATCACGTCGGATCCCGTGCTAGTCAGGATGTTGGAGGTTGTGCCTTCGCAGGAAAGCGAGGGAGGGGACAAGGAAGCTACGGCCTCCTCGAAGGAGGCTGTTTGGAAGGGAGGAAACGAAAATTCCTCTCCTCAGGGGAAGAAGAGGACCGCCTCTGAAGACCTGGAGACCATGGCCTCAAAGCGGGGGAAGAAATCTTCGCCAGAGGGTCCTGTGCTGGGGGATACTTCGGCTGAATTATGCCCTCAAGGGGATCAGCCCTCCACCGAGCCGTAAGTATAGAGGAGTTTTATTTTTAGGAAATGAGAGAAATCCTTGCTTTATATCTCAGAAAAGTAATCGAAAATTTACCTTGTAGCTCGGACCTTAGCCCTTCTCAGCAGAGCTCGTCTTCGGGGGATCTTCTTCCGGAGATGATGGAGAGCGGAACGCCTCCCCCTGCCATACCGCCTTGCGAGGCGGGCGACCCCGAGGTATCGTCGCGGGGGGTTTCTCCGAATCCGGCAGGGCCGGAAGGTAGTCATATGGCCCCCCAAAGCCCTCCGCGTCCGACCTTCGAAAAGGGCCATCGGACGAGTCCGGCACCGTCTGGTGCACGGTCGGAGGAGCTGAAGAATCTGCTAGGGCGAGCATCTATCTCAGAGGAGCACCGTGCATTGATGGGTACGGTGATTGAGAGGATTCCATCCGCGGAGAGTGGATTGCACGAGGCCGTCGGGAGTTTACTGATAGGTTTTGAGGTACGTGAAATAATGTACCCTTTTTGGACAGTTGCGCATAAATAAGATGCGCCCTGTGTAGATAGTAGCCCCTGAGGCTCTGTGCGTTGTCAAAAGTGACGGCGCGCAGAGGATCATAAACCCAGGTCTAATATGCCGCCTTCATACGTAGGTGGTGAAGTGTCAGGTGGCCAGCTGGACACTTCAATTTGCCGAGCTAAAGCGGCAACTAGACATGGCTGATGCCGACATCGCGCTTGTCAACAAGCGGCTTGACGAGGCACAAGTTATGTAATTACTCCGGCGGCACCTGGTAAGAGGAGCTTTATGCCAGTATCTTACAATGTGTGCGCTTGATGCAGATGGTGTTGCTGCCATGGAGAATCTTTAGGCGGAACTTGCCCGAGCCAAGGAGCTAGCCAGAAAAAGTGATGCGGCTGCCAGAAAGGCAATTGAAGAGCTGAAAGCCGAACAGGCTGCTCACTACCGAAGCAAGAAGGAAATGGCCGAGATGGCTGTGAAGCTGAAGAGTGCTGCTGACCATTGCAAGCTTCTTGAAAAAGAAGATCAGGCGGAACAGACCGACCTAGAGAAGGCCATTGCCGATGCCAATGATGCTCGCTCTGCGATGAGAGCTATGAAGGAGGAGCTGTGTCAGGCCGGAGAGATCGCGGCTGGAAAGCCCTTTATGCTGCGGAGGAAGTTCTATGATCCTAAACATGCTCCGTTAAACCGGATGTGGAGTACGCCGGACACCTATCTGGATTTGGCAGCGAGTGCCGCAGATGCGGCCGAACACTTCCGAGATCAAGAAGATCGCGAAGTGGAAAAGCTCTTTTGGTCGCAGTTCCACAATCCAGAGCATCCACTGTCATTAGCCGATCGTTTGGCCGAATGGGCCGAGCTAAATGGTTGTCCGGACTCGCCATGAAGTATGTCATGAGTCATCTGTGGCCAGAGAGGCCAGAGTCAAAAAGTTATTTCAACTTGGTGCAGCAGTTCCTTGGTGCGGCGCCGCATATCAATGCGATGAAGAGGTCAGGGTGCATAGAGGGTGCGCGGATTTCCCTTGCCCGTGTCAAGACATACTGGGCGGAAATGGAGGCCACCGCTGTTGCATCCCCAGACTCGGATGGAAGCCGAGTACCTGTCGAGCACTATTTTCAGGAAGTTCTACAAGGCGCTCGTTTAATAGAGACGCAGTGCTCGAAGGATACTATATTCGAGTAGCATATATTATTGAAAACAATATTTTGATAAATTGTAGAAGCTTTTTATACTTGTGCCTGCAAGTATTATAATACCTCATGTGCGGCCGTTTAACATATATGTATATATAATCTGAAAGATGGCAGTCGTCGGCTTTAGCCCCCACACACATAATGCGGGGGTGTTCGCAGAAGGCGCATTCTCACACTTGATCCAACGTCTTGGTCCTACAAAGGAGGTGATAGCGCAGCGAACTAGGCAATCGGACTATGATGCTTTATCACTTTCACTTAGCCATAGGAGTTTGACAGTGAGGCTACTTATATAGCCCCTTGTGGCGCCTGCGCTCGCCCGAACTCGGGGCGCGTATGTGCCTGGCCGGGAAGCGGCCCTTCGTTAATGCGGAGGAATCCTAAAGATTCCGGTAAGTCATCGAGTGGTTAACCAGTCTCACGCTATATCATGACAGTTAGTTTTCGGCTTTCTCTACTGAGGTGCTCGCCTGGCCGAACCGGGGCACAATCGCAGTAGTTCTCCTGGTGCCGCCTTAGCCGATAGAGCGGAATGTAAGGTAGAAAAACACAGGAGCCGAGCAAACCCAACATTTGACCAAAGACATGATTCGGAGCTGATGCATATAAGGCCAAACTCGCGACGCCGAACACTCCCTAAGGTATTCGGTCTTTATGAGGGCGGGCAGGATAACACCCTTAGTAATAAGCCCCTAGTGTCCAGGTACGCGCAAAACTCTAACGTGGCCACATGCCAAAACGCCAGCCTCCTCCTTGGTTATACCAAGAAACCAGGGGATGTGTATCAACAAGAGACAGTAAAAAAGGTTTACGCAGGGTATTAATCTGAAAAGAATCCTTGGAACGGGTCCCTGCTGCACGTCTGCGCCTGTGTCTCCGTTGTGCCGTATCCTGGACGGGCATAGCACGGTGTTCATCTGTAAAAGAGAGGAACTTAGTTGAAGAAAGATCATGCCGAACATAAGTTATACTAAATAAACAAAGTATAAATTGAAATGGGTAAAATTGAGCTTTATTATCTCTTGTTTTATATGCGTGGAGCCCCTAGTATAGGGGTATACGGCTATTAAGCCTTTATCAATTGTATGTTTATGCCGGACTCGTCTAGCCGTGTCCGTGGTCTTAACGACCTGTTTAGGTGCTTTGGCTAGTAAAGCCGCTTTATTGTGGGGTTGTCAAGGCAGCCGCACTGTCGTCCGCGCGTGAGGAACACTCAATTTTTCCCTTTAATGAGATGATGCCTCGTGGACCGGGCATCTTAAGCGTAAGAGATGCATAATACGGTATTGCGTTAAAGCGGGCGAAAGCTTCGCGTCCCGGCAGTGCTTGATAGCTACTTGAGAATGGGGTGATGTGGAGAGTTAGCAGTTCGTGACGGAAGTTATCGAGGGAGCCGAACATAACTTCTAGCCGGAGAGAACCCATGCAACGGGCATCCGGGCCTGGCGTTACCCCTTGAAAGGAGGTTTTTCTATGGCAAATTTTTGTTGGGTCTATCCCCATGTTGCGGATTGTGTCCTGGTATAACAGGTTTAGACCACTGCCGCCGTCCATCATGACATTTGTAAAGTGGAGTCTGCCGATTATTGGATCTAATACCAAGGCAGTCCAGCCTGCATTTCAGATACTTCTAGAGTAATCCCGATGGTCGAAGGTGATCAGTTTTAACAACCATTGGCGAGACTCCTTTGGGATAGGCCGTATGGCGCGTATCTCTGTTGGCGCCATTCTGTTCGTCATGTGAAGTAAGTTTACTATTTTGACTTCTTGTGGGAAATCCTTTTGTTTCCTGGTGCTCTGCTTGTGGGGTTCGTCGTCATCCTCACTTTGTGTGTCGAGCCCCTTGTGTTCAGCATTGAGTTTTCCAGATTGCTTGAAAACCCAACAATCTCTGTGGGTATGGTTCGCAGGCTTCCCGGGAGTACTGTGTATTTGACATATCTTGTCCAAGATTTTGTTTAAGTTGGATAGCTCGTCCCTGTTATCCTTGAGGGGCGGCTTTCTCTGATTCTGCCGCGAGCTTTTGAATCCGGCATTGACCGTCGTGCTCTTTGGGCTGTTTCCCTTATTCCGGCGCTGGTCCTTGCTGCGTTGGGGTTTTCTGTTTCCATCCCTAACTTCGGATGTACTTGAGTCGCTGGTGCTACATCTTGCCAACCAGCTGTCCTCTCCTGCGCAAAAGCGGGTCATGAGGCTTGTTAATGCGGCCATTGTTCTTGGCTTTTCTTGGCCGAGGTGTCTAGTGAGCCATTCATCTCGAACGTTATGCTTAAAAGCTGCTAGGGCTTCGGCGTCCGGACAGTCGACTATCTGATTCTTTTTAGTAAGAAATATGTTCCAGAATTTCCGGGTTGACTCTCCGGGCTGTTGAGCTATGTGACTGAGATTGTCTGCATCCGGAGGGCGGACATAGGTCCCTTGAAAATTTGCCCGGAAAGCATCCTCAAGCTCTTCCCAACTTCCAATGGTGTTTTCGGGAAGGCTTTTGAGCCAATGTCCGGCTGGCCCTTTAAGCTTGAGGGGTAAGTATTTTATGGCGTGGAGGTCATCTCCTCTGGCCATGTGTATGTGGAGGATATAATCCTCGATCCAGACTCCAGGGTCTGTTGTTACGTCGTACGTCTCTATGTTTAGGGGCTTGAATCCCGCTGGAAATTCATGGTCCAGCACCTCATCGGTGAAACATAGGGGGTGTGCGGCACCCCTGTATTTGGGTGTGCCGTGATGTTCGGATATTTGTTGTGTTGCATTGCTTACTAGAGCTTGCTTTCTTGGCCCGTAGATAGATCTGGCTGGGCCATCTTTTTGATGTGGATCCTTTGGTGGATCACGTGCCGGCTTGTGTGCGGCGCCGCTTGCCGCTCCATGCTGGCCATGCGGTCGTCTCTCCGACCGGGTGGCTTTCCTATTTTTTGACCGCGGGGCTCTAAGTCCTCCTCGTCAAATTCAGGCAGTAGCTTTTACTTTGGATAGCTTTTTGTGCGGCGACTGCCTCCATATTTGTGTGCGGTGTTGCGTACTTTGCTCCATCTGATTCTGAGTGCATCTTCCGCAGTTTTGAGCTTCCGCTTATGCTTTTTCAGGCTACGCGCAGTGGCGACGAGCCTTTTGTCGAGGTTCTTCTGCTCCATGAGCCTATCCGGCGTACGGTCGTCCGGACTGTTGTTTTCGCCGGGGATGGGGTGTTTGGTTTGTTTATCCAAGTTGCCCTGTTCGGACGGTTGCTTGAAGGCATGTTCGTCGTCCGCCGGCTCGTCCTGCTCTATGGTTGGGTCTGTATGGCTGATGTCTCTGTCGAGGCGGGGCTTGGAGCGGTGCTTATGTCGCCGCTTTGATTGCTTTTCGAGTGACCGATCCCTCGTTGCATCCATGTGTTCCTCGTTGTCTCTTCCTTTGGCTGTATCCACCATGTATACATCATGAGATGAGGTGGCTGTCCAGTGCCTTATAGGCGTTGGTTCATGTTCATCTCCTACATCGTCGTCCATACCGTTGATGTCTTCGGAGACGAAGTCGAGCACGTCATTTAAATTATCGACAGTGGCTACGAAGTGGGTGGTGGGTGGGCATTGAATTTCTTCGTCGTCCACATCCCAATCCTGCCGGTCATAGTCCGGCCAGGACTCTCTTGACAAAGAGAGAGACCTGAGTGAATTCAGAATGTTGCTGAAGGGCGAGTGTTGAAAGATGTCCGCGGCGGTGAACTCCATGATCGGCACCCAATCGGGTTCGATTGGTAGGGGCGCGGAGGGCTCGGAGTCAGGAGAGGAGTCTAGCTCCTTGGAGTCACGTGCTTCGCAGAGAATAGGGCTGGTGTTCGGCTCGATCGCCGTAGAGATTGCAGCCCCCGAGGCGGTGTCCAACCACCCATCCTTGATTGGCGCAGTTGGCTCCGAATTAAGGGTCGGAGCTGATGCGGGTGCGGCCTCCAGGGCACTGCTCGGCGGCAGAGCTAGATCATGCCCATCGTGACAGTGCGGCGCGCTCGGCTGTGGCTCAAATCCGTCGAAGATCAAGTCTCCGTGGAGGTCAGCCGTGTAGCTCAAACTTCCAAATCCGACCTGATGGCCAGGGGAGTAGCTTTCGATCTGCTCTAGATGACCAAGCGAATTGGCCCGCAGTGCAAAGCCGCCCAATACGAAGATCTGTCCGGGGAGAAAAGTCTCACCCTGGATCGCATCGCTGTTGATGATCGGAGAAGCCATCGGGCCTAAAAGTGACAACATAGAGGAACTCTCAATGAAAGCACCAATGTCGGTGTCAAAACCGATGGATCTCGGGTAGGGGGTCCCAAACTGTGCGTCTAGGCAGATGGTAACAGGAGGCAGGGGACACGATGTTTTACCCAGGTTCGGGCCCTCTTGATGGAGGTAAAACCCTATGTCCTGCTTGATTAATATTGATGATATGGGTAGTACAAGAGTAGATCTACCACGAGATCAAGGAGGCTAAACCCTAGAAGCTAGCCTATAGTATGATTGTATGTTATTGTGTCCTACGGACTAAAACCCTCCGGTTTATATAGACACGGAGAGGGCTAGGGTTACACAGAGTCGGTTACAATGGTAGGAGATCTACATATCCGTATCGCCAAGCTTGCCTTCCACGCCAAGGAAAGTCCCTTCCGGACACGGGACGAAGTCTGCAATCTTGTATCTTCATAGTCCAGGAGTCCGGCCGAAGGTATAGTCTGGCTATCCGGACACCCCCTAATCCAGGACTCCCTCAGCTCCCTATGGCTCTTATAGGTGTGCCTCGCGCCTGGGTCCTCAACCTGCTGGAGTCCTTGGTGGCCTCTTGGGAAGATCTGCGTGACCTATTCATCGTGCACTTCACGGCGCCAGCGCCCCACGCCGTCGCAGCCATCCTCGGTGGGTCATAGGTGCCAGCCTCAGACTGCCATGTCAAGAAGTTCTTTCGCTAGCTGGGGCCGCCCAGTCGCAGCGAGGGGCCCCTCCGGGCTGGGCGGCGCCCAAGGCCCACCTCATCTTCGATGCTAGCAACCACCCCAAGACCACGGTCGGCGCCAGCACGCTTCCCATGCTTTGCACCCCCACCATTTGCAATGTAGCGGTCACCAGGACCCTCATCGACGGTGGCACAGGCCTCAACGTCCTCTCTGTGGAGGCCTTCGGCCTACTTCACGTGCCCTTCGACCGGCTCCTCCCCACCAAGCCCTTCTTGGGGGTCATCGATGGTTCCACCTGCCCTCTGGGTAGATCCTCCTTCATGTCACCTTTGGCACGCATGACAACTACCGCACTGAGCTCATCAACTTCGACATCGCCCGCATTGGCCTCCTGTAGAATGCCATTTTCGAATATCCGGCCCTCGCCAAGTTCATGGCGGTGACTCACCCCGGCTACAACATCATGAAGATGCGGAGAAGCAGTGGTGTCCTCACCATAGCGGGGACACCAAGGACGCGCTCATGCCCTCAAGCTAGTTTTCAAGGCCGCGGCGGCCACGCGGCCAGGCGCGGGAGGCGCCCTGGAGATACCGAAGGCGGCGCCGGCAAAGAAGAACCAATTGTTCTCTTAAGATCGGGCCGAGATGAAGCAGGTGCCGGTCGACGACGGCGGGGATCAGGCGCCACCTTCACCATTGGCGCTAGCTTCCATCGGGACCAGGAAGAGGCACTGGTCGGCTTCCTCCGTACGAACAAGGATGTGTTTGCTTGCGACATGACGGACCTGGTCGGCGTTCCGCGCGGAGTGATCAAGCACCACTTGTGGTGTGCCCCAATGCGCGCCCCGTAAAGCAGAAGACATGGCGGCAAGCTCCAGAGAAGCAATCGTTCATCATTCAGGAGACCCGCAAGCTGCAGGAGGCTGGCGTTATTCGGGAGGTGCGGCATCCGGATGGCTGGCGAACCCTGTTATCGGCCCCAAGAAGGGCGGGAAGGAGTGCATGTGCGTCGATTTCACGAGCCTCAGTAAAGCTTGCCCTCATGACCCCTTCCCTCTTCCGCGCATCGACCAGATCATCGACTCCACTGCCGAGTGCGATTTGCTATGCTTCCTAGATGCCTTCTTTGGCTATCACCAAATCAAGATGGTGGTGCAGGACGTCAAGAATACGGCTTTCCTGACCCCATGCGGAGTGTACTGCTACGCCTGCATGCCGTTCGGGCTGTGCAATGTCGGCGCGACCTTCCAGCGATTGATGCCCATCACCTTGGACCAGCAGCTCGGGAGAAATGCCGAGGCCTAAATCGATGACAGAGTGGTGAAATATCGGGAGGTGAGAACTCTCGTTGAAGATCTGGAAGAAACATTCGCCAGCCTGCGCAAGGTGAACTTGTGGCTCAACCCGGAGAAGTGCGTGTTTGGCGTCCCGTCCGGCAAGCTGCTGGGTTTCTTGGTGTCGCACAGAGGGATCGAGGCCAACCAGGAGAAGATCAAGGCGATAGAGTGGATGCGCCCGCCACAAACCCTCAAAGAGATGCAAAAGCTGGCAGGCTGCGTAACCTCGCTGGGGCGCTTCATCTCCAAGCTAGGCGAGCGCGCCATCCCATTCTTCAAACTAATAAAAAAGAAGGGCCCGTTCGAGTGGACTCCAGAGGCTAATGTGGCCTTCCAAGACCTCAAGAGGTACCTCACCAGCCTGCCGGTGATGGTAGCGCCTCGCCCTCTGATACGTCTCCAATGTATCTATAATATTTGATTGTTGCATGCTATTATATTATCTATTTTGGATGTTTAATGGGCTTTAATATGCACTTTTATATTATTTTTGGGACTAACCTGTTAACCAGAGGCCCGGTGCGAGTTCCTGTTTTTTGCCTATTTCAGTGTTCCACAGAAATGGAATATCAAATGGAATCCAGACGGAACAAAACCTTCATGAGGATCTTTCTTGGAACAAACGCAATCCAGGAGACTTGGAGTGGAAGTCAGATACACAACGAGGCGGCCGCGAGGCAGGAGGGTGCCCCCATCCTCGTGGGCCCCTTGTAGCTCCACCATTGTACTTCTTTCGCCTATATATACTCTTATACCCTAAAAACATCCAGGAGAGCCACGAAACCACTTTTCCACCGCCGCAACCTTATGTACCCGTGAGATCCCATCTGGGGCCTTTTCCGGTGATCTGCCAGAGGGGGAATCAATCATGGAGGGCTTCTACATCAACACCACGGCCTCTCCGATGATGTGTGAGTAGTTTACCATAGACCTTCGGGTCCATAGTTATTAGCTAGATGGCTTCTTCTCTCTCTTTGGTTCTCAATACAAGGTTCTCCTCGATGTTCTTGGAGATCTATTTGATGTAATATCCTTTTCCGATGTGTTTGCCGAGATCTGATGAATTGTGGAATTATGATCAAGTTTATCTATGAACAATATTTGGTTCTTCTCTGAATTCTTATATGCATGATTTGATATGTTTACAAGTCTCTTCGAATTATTGGTTTAGTTTGGCCTACTAGATTGATCTTTCTTGCAATGGGAGAAGTGCTTAGCTTTGGGTTCAATCTTGCGGTGTCCTTTCCCAGTGACAGTAGGGGCGGCAAGGCACGTATTGTATTGTTTCCATCGAGGATAAAAATATGGGGTTTATATCATATTGCTTGAGTTTATCCCTCTACATAATGTCATCTTGCTTAAATCATTACCCCGTTCTTATGAACTTAATACTCTAGATGCATGCTAGATAGCGGTCGATGTGTGGAGTAATAGTAGTAGATCCAGAATCATTTGGGTCTACTTAACACGGACGTGATGCCTATATTTCATAATCATTGCCTAGATATTCTCATAACTATGCGCTTTTCTATCAATTGCTCGGCATTAATTTGTTCACCCACTGTAATACTTGCTATCATGAGAGAAGCCAATAGTGAAACCTATGGCCCCGGGTCTCTTCCTTATTATATTGCATATCTTTTAATTATCACATCTCATTTACTACTTTTCAATTTATACAACAAAAATACCAAAAATATTTATCTTATTATCTTTATCAGATCTCACTTTTGCAAGTGGCCGTGAAGGGATTGACAACCCCTTTATCGCGTTGGTTGCAAGGTTCTTGATTGTTTGTGCAGGTACTAGGCGACTTGCGTGTAATCTCCTACTGGATTGATACCTTGGTTCTTAAAACTGAGGGAAATACTTATGCTACTTTGCTACATCACCCTTTCCTCTTCAAGGGAAAACCAACGCATGCTCAAGAGGTAGCAAGAAGGATTTCTGGTGCCGTTGTCGGGGAGATCTACGTTCAAGTCAAGACATACCAAGTACCCATCACAAACTCTTCTCCCCCGCATTACATTATTTGCCATTTGCCTCGCGTTTTCCTCTCCCCCACATCACCTTTGCCATTTTATTAGCCCCTTTTCCGTTCGCCTCTTTTTCGCTCGCTTCTTGTGTGCTTGTGTGTTCAATCGTTTATTTTCCTCATGGCCAGTTCTCCTATCATTTTTAACACTCCCGATAATGAAGTTCTTAATTTTGAACAAAGGGAGGGAGAAAACCTGAAAGATGCTTGGTATAGAATTTGCAATGCTCAAAATAGATCTTTAAAAAAGAAATCTACTTCCGTTCTTCTTCGCAATTTTTACGTAGGCATCACTCCTTGGTATAGATATGTTCTTGACACCATCACCAGAGGGAATTTCTTGGGAACCCATACTTTTGATTCTTATAATTCTATGATAGATTTGTTAGGCCCACCACCTCTTTTGGTCAATTGAACTATTTTAACTTTGGAACATGTGATGCAAATGCTTGATATTATTGAAAATAAAATTGCCACTGTAGAGTTAATTGAAAATTTGGATGAAAAGATCCACAACCAAATTACGCAATATGGATCTAGGGTAGGAGTTACTCTGAGAAATCTTAAGGAAAAGGAACCCATAGTCAATGAAAAGATATATCAAGATTCCACTAGAATTGATAAACTCGAAGATATTATTACCAACTTGGGGTCCGCTTTCTCTGTCGTTAAAAACACCTCAAATCCTCCTCCTACCAAAGTTGCCAAATTTATCTATGTTCCTAAAAATAAGGGTGAATCTTCTAGTAAGGAAAATTAAAATCTCCAATCAATAAGTGTTCACCCAAACTTTTTAGATATCATTAAGGAACCTTTTGCTACCTAGGAGTTTGATAATTAGCAAAAATAAAGAACCTCCTAACGGTTATAAGTGTTCGATTGAAGAATTGCATACCGAAGATGACAATACTTAGATCTATTCTTGCTTTTATGCCTATCTAGGGGCGTTAAACGATAGCACTTGTTGGGAGGCAACCCAATTTTATTTTTGTTACTTGATTTTTGTTCTTGTCTAGTAATAAATAAACCATCTATCCTCTGTTATGATTGTGTTTTTTATGATTTAATTAGTGTTTGTGCCAAGTAAATCCTTTAGGATCTTCTTAGGTGATTGTTGTTTGATCTTGCTGATAAAAATAGAAGGTATGCGCTCACCAGAATAATTTTCGTTTTTTAATAGAGTGATAAAATACCAATTCCATCTTCTGTAGATCTATATACAAATTATTTATGTCGTCCTAATTTTCCAGAATTTTGGAGTTACAGAAGTATTCGAAATCTCCAGATTGCTACAGACTGTTCTGTTTTTGACAGATTCTGTTTTTCGTGTGTTGTTTGCTTATTTTGATGAATCTATGGCTAGTATCGGGGGTATGAACCATAGAGAAGTTGGAATACAGTAGGTTTAACACTAATATAAATAAAGAATGAGTTCATTAGAGTACCTTAAAGTGGTGGTTTGTTTTCTTACACTAACGGAGCTCATGAGATTTTCTGTTGAGTTTTGTGTTGTGAAGTTTTCAAGTTTTGGGGTAAAGATTTGATGGATTTTGGAACAAGGAGTGGCAAGAGCCTAAGCTTGGGGATGCCCATGGCACCCCAAGGTAAAATTCAAGGACAACCAAAAGCCTAAGCATGGGGATGCCCCGGAAGGCATCCCCTCTTTCGTCTTCGTCTATCGGTAAGTTTACTTGAGGCTATATTTTTATTCACCACATGATATGTGTTTTGCTTGGATCATGAGGGAGTCCTGTATTAGGGGGTCTCCGGACAGCCGGATTATATCCTTTGGCCGGACTGTTGGACTATGAAGATACAAGCTTGAAGACTTCGTCTCGTGTCCGGATGGGACTTTACTTGGCTTAGAAGGCAAGCTAGGCAATACGGATATGTATATCTCCTCCTTTGTAACCGACCTTGTGTAACACTAGGCCCCTTTGGTGTCTATATAAACCGGAGGGTTTAAGTCCGTAGGACAACAACAATCATACCATAGGCTAGCTTTTAGGGTTTAGCCTCTTCGATCTCGTGGTAGATCAACTCTTGTACTACTCATATTATCAAGAACAATCAAGCAGGACGTAGGGTATTACCTCCATCAAGAGGGCCCAAACCCGGGTAAACATCGTGTCCCCTGCCTCCTATTACCATCCGCCTTAGACGCACAGTTCGGGACCCCCTACCCGAGATCCGCCGGTTTTGACACCGACATTGGTGCTTTCTTTGAGAGTTCCACTATGCCGTCACCGTAAGGAAGGATGCCTTGTCTCATTGTTAAAAACAACATTACCGTCGGGGGAGCCCTGACTGTCGGCCAAACTCTCCGGCTAGGCAGTTTCATCATGACCGTCCGTTCGGCTGCTGCACCGACGATGACTTCTCGGGAAATCGAAAACAGCCTCCACGTTGGCTCGGAATTTGCCGAGCAGATGGATCCAATGGAGCTCTCTTGGATTGCAGCACCGCCTTGAGAGTCCCTATGGACTATGATAAGATTGAGCTTAAACCCGATCAAAGGGAGATTAACTCCCCACCGGTCACCCATCATATTCGGTGGTGGAGGAACAATGCGGCGATTCTTCCTCTATCTTGAGGACTAACTATGTCCGGATTCCCGAGCTCTCCGAGCCGGATACCCGTTTATGGGAGGACATCACCCAAGACCTGAACCTAGAGTCAGGCGGCGGGCCAGACTTATCGGGCAACATCTCGAAACCTGAACTTCCAAGATTGGAAACTCCTCGGCCCCTGGGTCTCAGATCCGGTAAGGGTTCGGACTCAAAGCCACCCACCCACCCAAGCATAAACGATCTTTCCCACATCAGGCAAGCGCCCCAGGAAACAGTACATCATTATTGGGCCAGATTCCTCCTTGTGATGAACAAGGTTAAGGACTGTCGCGAGGAACACGCAGTCTCATTTTTCTGCAATAATTGCACGGGCAAAGGAATCCTTAACGCCATAAGTTGTCGTGACATATCACGCTTCACCGACTTGGTGTCCATAGTACGAAAGTACTATGCGATGGAAAGCGCCTGGAAAACCGAAACGCAATTTTGGGATAATCCGGCTCCGAATATACACCCAGTCCGAAGTAGAAGGGTGCACTATCATAAGACACCCGAGTTAATTACAAAAAAAGCAAAGACCCTCTACAGGGCGTGGAACCGTATTGGAGGGATGGCTCAACGAACCTTGCAAAATTCATAGTATAGGTCCGAAGAAATTACATTCCAAGTGGCCCCGTTTAGTAGCAGATACCACGCCCTTTTAGGGTGGGAGGCGTTCACGATCTTCCAAGCTATACCCCATTACGGCTACATGAAGCTCAAAATGCCCGAGCCCAACGGAATCATCACTCTTGCTAGTGATCCAGACACAGCACTCCGCGCCGAAAACAAAACAGACGCATTGGCCCTCGAGGCATTATCCAAAGCCCTTGCCAAGGAATTAACTACGCTGCGCTCCACAGTGGACAGGGACGACGTGATACTTGACAAGAGATCCTGTGACGCAACTCCTGTGACGCATGTTGATCGGTCGGTGCACGTGCCTGCACAAACTCCCGTTGTCGACCTCGTCTCTCGAGCCACGCCCGCTCATGCCACTGGACCGGGGCTGGCCTCCATACCTGGGTCGGTGTCGGCCGAGGTGCCGCCCACGTCAGCCGAGGCGCAGCCCACCACACCAGCTGAGGCGCGGCCCCCG
Organism: Triticum dicoccoides; assembly: GCF_002162155.2. Classification (NCBI taxonomy): domain Eukaryota; kingdom Viridiplantae; phylum Streptophyta; class Magnoliopsida; order Poales; family Poaceae; genus Triticum; species Triticum dicoccoides. The sequence goes on from NC_041392.1 coordinate 391,908,442, forward strand.
TCTCCGACGGTCTCACCTGGGCAGCTCGAGCGGTCCTTGCCACCGTCTCCACGCCTGGCCTCGCCTCCGTCATTGCCGCCGGCGCCAGGTCATATGTCCCTGCCGCCCCTCTCACCTGGGTCTGCTGGGTCCTACCATCGCCTCGCCTGGGTCTTTGTCTGGGCCCCCCGTCGCCTGACCTACCGTCGTCATCTCCAGTATCGGCGCCGCCGGCTCCTATTCCCGTTGCCCCGCAACGTCCGCATACTCGCAGCCGCAGCGGTATTGTTCAACCCAAGCAGCGTCATGATGGTACTGTCACATATTTGGCTGCCTGTCTTGCTCATTTTGTTGCAGATCCCAATGATGAACCACGCAATTATGAGGCCGCTATGAGTATTCCTCACTGGCGGGCTGCTATGGAGCAAGAGTACCACGCTCTTATGCATAATGAGACATGGACACTGGTTCCTCCTCCGCCTCGTGTCAACATCATTGATTCAAAGTGGGTTTTTAAAGTCAAGAGACATGCGGACGGATCTATTGAGCGCTACAAGGCGCATCTTGTGGCTAGAGGGTTTAAACAGCGTCAGGGTCTGGACTATGAGGATACATTCAGCCTAGTTGTTAAGCCTACTACTATTCGGCTTCTCCTGTCTCTTGCAGTATCTCGTGGTTGGTCTCTTCGACAGCTTGATGTTCAGAATGCTTTTCTCCATGGACTGCTTGAAGAGGAGGTTTACATGCGGCAGCCACCAGGGTTTGTTGATCATGCTCAGCCTCATCATCTCTGTCGTCTGACGAAGGCTCTATATGGACTAAGACAGGCGCCTCGTGCCTGGCATGCTCGCCTTGCTTCGGCTCTTCGTACTCATTGCTTCATTCTGTCGATAGCTGACAGCTCACTGTTCTTATTTCAGTGCTCCAGTGTGACTGTGTATTTGCTGGTGTACGTCGATGACATTATTCTGGTCAGCTCCTCTGCAACGGCTGTTGATGCTCTTGTGACTGCACTTGGCAGAGATTTTGCGGTAGAAGATTTGGGACAGCTACACTTCTTCCTGGGCATTGAAGTTGCACATCAGTCTCGTGGCAGCTTAGCTCTCACCCAGAAGAAGTACTCCCTTGACCTCTTGTGCTGTGCTGGTATGCTCAAGTGTAAGCCATCCCCCACGCCCATGTCCTCTACTGATAAGCTCTCGGCTACTGTTGGTACTATTTTGTCTCCTACGGATGCTACGGAGTATCGGAGTATTGTTGGTGGCTTGCAGTATCTGACTATCACACACCCTGATCTTTCCTTTGCGGTTAACAGGGTGTGTCAGGATCTTCATGCCCCTACTGATGTGCACTGGTCTACTGTGAAGCGCATTCTTTGTTATGTGTGTCTCACTATCTTTTATGGTCTTCATCTGCGACCTAGTTCCTCTGCTGTTCTATCTGCATTCTCAGATGCTGATTGGGCTGGGTGTCCGGATGACCGGCGATCCACGGGGGGATATGCTATATTTTTGGGTCCTAATTTGATCGCCTGGAGTGCACGCAAGCAAGCCACTGTTTCTCGCAGCAGCACGGAAGCCGAGTACAAAGTTGTTGCCAATGCGACTGCTGAGCTTATCTGGATTGAGTCTTTGCTTTGAGAGCTGGGAATCTCCCAGTCACATCCTCTGGTTCTTTGGTGTGACAACATCGGTGCTACATTCCTTTCGACAAACCAGGTGTTCCATGCACGAGCCAAACATATTGAGATTGACTATCATTTTGTGAGGGAACGTGTTGCACATAAGCTACTACAAATCAAGTTTATCTCCTCGAAGGATCAACTTGCAGACATCTTCACCAAGCCTCTACCTTCTCCCATGTTCGAGGTCTGTAGGCGCAATCTCAACCTTCTAGATTCATCAGGAATGAGTTGAGATTGAGGGAGGGTGTTAGACTTTGTAACGTAGCCCAACTGTGTAATCTGTATATTGTGTAACCTTATAAATATATGTGATAGGCCACCCCTAGAGGGTTGAGCCAGTTCCCACAAATCCTACGTTTAACACCCTTGCATCAATCAAATTATCGATGCTACCGCAGGACACTATTCATTGTGTTTCCTCGACGCATACTCCAGCTACCACCAAATCAAGATGGCGGAGTCCGACCAAGCCGCAACGGCATTTATCACACCATACAGCCCCTTTTGTTTTAACACAATGCCTTTTGGACTCAAAAACGCCGGCGCAACATATCAGCGCATGATTCAGACATGTCTGGAGAAACAGATCGGCAAAACAGTAGAGGCATACGTAGATGATGTGGTCGTCAAAACCAAACACATCGACTCTCTAATAGACGACTTGAGGCTCACATTCGACAACCTCCAAACATACGACATCAAGCTCAATCCGGAAAAATGCGTTTTCGGTGTACCGGCCGGAAAGCTCTTGGGTTTCATTGTCTCCAATAGAGGAATTGAAGCAAATCCGGCCAAAATCTGAGCTCTGTCACAGTTGGCTATACCAACGGACCTCAAACAAATCCAGAAATTAACTGGAAGTGTGGCGGCTCTAAGCCGCTTTATCTCCCACTTAGGAGAAATAGCATTACCCCTTTTTCGCCTCCTTCGGTGCACCGAACACCTCGAGTGAACGGATGCTGCTACAGCCAGATTGGAAGAAATAAAAGCCATACTGGCAACCAACCCAATCCTGGCGGCGCCAAACATCGGCGAACCAATGCTATTGTACATTGCGGCAACTCATCAGGTTGTAAGCGCAATGCTCGTCGTCGAACGAGAAACGGACGGACATAAATTCCCCCTTCAAAAGCCGGTATATTATGTATCCACTGTCCTCACTCCATGCAAATCACAGTACCCACATTATCAAAAGATAGCCTATGCGGTATTCATGGCATCCCAGAAGCTGCAACACTACTTTCAAGAGTGTTCAATTACAATATCCTCGGAAGTTCCACTTAATGATATTATAAACAACCGTGACGCCACGTGCCGGATTGCCAAATGGGCCATTGAGCTCCTCCTGTTTGACATAACATACAAACCCCGGCGAGCCATTAAATTGCAAGTATTCGCCGACTTTGTCGCCGAATGGACAGAAGTCGAACTCCCTAAAGAGTATGGCGCATACTCCAATTGGATCATGCACTTCGACGGCTCCAAAATGCTGGCTGGTCTGGGGTCTGGCATCGTCCTGACGTCCCCAACCGGAGATACAGTTCAATACATACTACAAATACTGTATACAGACTCCAACAACGCAGCCGAATACGAAGCCTTGTCACATGGTCTTCGGATGGCAGTCTCCATGGGCAATCAATGCCTGGAGGTGCGTGGGGATTCGAACCTCGCAATATCCCAAATAAATGGAGACTTCGATGCCAAGGATCCGAAGATGGCGGCCTATTGCAACGCCGTCCTAAAGATGTCAGCTCGGTTCGAGGGGCTCGAATTCCACCATGTGGCTCGGGAAAACAATCACGCGGCGGATATCCTCGCCCGCATCGATGCAAAACACGATGCGGTCCCCCCCAACATCTTTTTGGAGAGGTTGTTTAAGCCATCCGTGGTATGGGAAGGGGACACCGGTAACAATAGTCCGGACCCGGCCAAAATGCCCGATACCGAACACTCTGACATAATCGGAGGCTCTGCCACCGAAATAACACCTTCAGCCCACGTAATAATGGCCATCATCGCCCCGTGGATAGAACCATTCCTGGCCTACCTAACTAGGTAGGAACTTCCCGAGGACCAAAATGAGGCACACTGCATAGTGCGGCGATCTAAAGCCTACAGGGTCCACGAGGGAGAGCTGTATAAAAAAAGCACTACCGGAGTCCTTCAAAGGTGCATCTCGGAAGAGGAAGGGTGGAAGCTTTTGGCAGAAATTCACGCCGGACTCGGCGGCCACCATGCCACAGCCCGGGCCCTTGTAAGCAAGGCCTTCCATACATGTTTTTGTTGGCCGACGACCCAGGAAGATGCACAGGACTTGGTCCAACGATGCACCGGTTGCCAGCTTTTTGCAAACCAAAGCCACATGCCACCCACCGCCCTCCAAAAAATCCCCATTACCTGGCCCTTCGCGGTCTGGGGGCTTGACATGGTTGGACCCCTTAAAGGGGGAACCCATAAGAAAAAATACTTACTGGTCATGGTGGATAAATTCACCAAATGGATAGAAGCCAAACCTGTTAAAATGGCTGAATCCGTACCAGTTATAGACTTCATATCCGGGGTTGTACACCATTATGGCGTCCCCAAAGCATCATCACTGACAACGGCATGGACTTCACGGCCGACGAGGTAAAACTCTGGTGCAGCAATATGGGCATTAAGCTTGATTATGCCTCTGTCTATCACCCAGAAACTAACGGCCAAGTTGAGTGAGCAAATGGTCTTATCATGAGCGGCATCAAACCCAGATTAGTGCGGTCCTTAAAGGAGTCTAACACACACTGGTAGAGGAGCTCGACTCCGTACTCTGGGGGCTGCGGACCACGCTGAATCGTACTACCGGATACACACCCTTCTTTATGGTGTACGGCGCAGAGGCGGTTCTGCCCTGCGACATAATTCATGACTCACCTCGAGTGCGCATGTACGAAGAAAGAGAAGCCGAGCTCGATCGGCAGGACAGTCTGGACACCCTGGAGGAGGAGCGTGACGTGGCAAAAGCCCGTTTCGCATTCTATCAGCAACAGGCTCGCAGATACCAAAGCAGAGAAGTACGGGCCAAAACTTATAACGTTGATGAGCTAGTTCTATGCCTGCCGGAGAAGAAAAAGACCAAACTCGAGCCCAAAAGGGAAGGTCCCTTCATTATTGACCAAGTTCTGACCGATGGAGCGTACCGTCTGCGGGATGCATCGAATAATCGACTTGAGCTGAACCCATGGAACGCAGCCGGACTCCAAAGATTCTACGCCTAGTGCCGGACTCTATGTGTGTCTCCTTCCTCTGTCCATTTTCTGCATATACATTATCTTTCTTTTTCTCTTCCTTTCTTTTATTCTTTCTCAAGGCCTTCAAGGGCCAACTTGTGCCTTGCTTGCACACTATTGACGCGGTAACCGCGCTTATTATACCTGGGGGCTTCTTACACAGAAGCTTAATTATTCACCTGGGCTTCATGCCCCGCACATGTGTTATTCTTCCGCATGTACCTTTTCTTTGCCATTATATGCATCGATATGACATAAGTTTTGGCCAAGCTGGGTTGCCTGGCTCTTGTATTTATGCCCTACTTTCCCGTTAATTCGGCTAGGGCATAAGGGGAGCACCTCTGCGATTGTTACTGCCAGGTCAGCCGGATGTGTACCTCAGACTGGGTGAAGCAGAAAGCTAGCGTTCTTAAGGGAATATTCGGTCGGTGAACAAAAGATGATTTTTATTTATTTTCCATATGTGCCCCCAGATGTTTTTGCCTGCGTCTCCTCTCGCAGTCCGGACATGCACTTTAGGGCATGCGTACCTAGGGAAAGGAACCCTTAACGGAACTATTCTCCCTGGAAGATGTTTCTTACTACCCATGTAATATAACATAATAAGTTGGATACTTGTCTGTTCAAGCACTAATGAAGGGACCTTCCCTTTCTTACTACCCCTACGCCTGGTTTCCATGCATACCCCGGTTCTTATATAACTAAGCGGGTATTCAGATACACTCCGGACTATTGGGTCCCGAGGTTGAAGCGAAAAGGTCCGCCATGACAAGTGATTTACAATCCGGCTAGAAGGCATTATACATGTCGCTTTAATTACATAGTCATGTAGACTGACTAAATTCCTCTTCTATACCATCCAACAGGTTGTCTAGCCTACAATCCTGTTGGGAATACTTTGCGGCTAATTCTACTTGCCCATACACTAAGCTAATGGGGATCTCTTTCCCATCAGGCCCCACAGGTCCGACCTCGGCCATGTGGTTTGGGACAGCCTTGGTATACCGCGTCTTCACCTATCCCAGGCTTCCCTGGCACCTTGACGGTAGGCCGATATCTTCCATAATCGGAAGCGCCGCTGTGCTCCCTTGAGCTTCTCCGCAAGCTCTCCAATGCCTTCTAGCAGGGAGACTGATGGCCACAAGGCCTGGGCAATACCTTGCATCACCTGCCGAACTTGTTCGTGCAGTTGTGAGATCTCGGGTAGAAGATCACCCGCAGACCTGGGCATCTCCTCCGCGGGATGACCCATCAGCATACCTGCAGACATAACTGTGTTAGCAGGCTTCTCCGCCGCACCCTTTTAAGGGTTCGTTCAAGCACTTACTGAAAATGCCGCGTCGAAGCCGCTTATTCTCCTTCTCGGAGTCCGCAAGATGGGCTCGAACATCTTTCAGTTCCACGCTCAGCTTGGTATTGGCGTCTTGGAGATTGTTTTTCTCCCGCCTGACCTTAGTCGGCACGCGTTCGCCAGCCTTTAGCTGTCGTACAACATGCTGGTCCTCCGGATTCTCTTCGGAGTCATCTGCAATATCTACTGTTAGATCTACAGCCATGCCGCACACTATATGGTACCTATCATTCTTTGAAACAAATGTTACCAACTGGAGACTTTTCAGGTTCCTTCAATGTGGAAATGGCGACCCGAAGTTGGGTCTTGCATTCCTACAGCTCCTTTGACAGTCGAGTATTCTTCTCTGTAAGAACCTGCATAATAAATGATCCTTAAATCAGTTGTGCCAACTGTTTCAAGTCTCAGGGGCTACTGATACATATAATCGTCAGATTTGCTTAACCGTATATCCCTTACATACTGGTCCGTGGCTCTGGCTAGACCATTTTGAGCAGCACGGAGGTATGCGTCTCCAGAACTGAAGGCATCAAATGCCTCTGGTGAGAAGCAAGCGTCACGGAGTATGGCCCGGTGACACCTATGATTCATGGCGCTCTCCACTTCTAAATTTGTAGCGGACAGTCTATCCGCATCCTCTGTAGGAGGAGTATCCGACGTCCGCCCCATGTCGGCTTCCGCCTCTATGTCCGGCCCTGGAGCCCGAATGGTGGAAGCATGATCGGCAGCCTCTCCGGACATATTCTGGCGAGCATTTTTTCTATTAAAGAAACATGGACGTCATTACATTTTGAGAAAGACAACAACCATGAAGCGGGGTTTTTGTCATACCTCTGTGTCGGCGTCTCCGTCCTGACCGCCTTCTTTTTTGGCCTCGCCAGCCTCGGTGCCTCTTATTGGCGAGTTGCTGCGGGTTCGGCATGGCTTCCCGAGTGCCTTCCCTGTAAAACACCATATGTATATGGTAGGTGAAGTGTCTAAAAGGGGATCCTAGTTTTTGGAGTTGGGATTTTGGTTTTTCTTACGTGCGACGCAAGGAGAAGTCCGGGATAGTCGGCCGTAATGGCCACCATGGCGTCATCACAGCTCAATTGATAGAACTGCCTGTCTATCAGCTCCACGAATATGTCCGGATCTTCTTCGAGTCCGGGACCAAGGGCCCGGTCAGGGTCCTCTGGTTGTGGATATGGGCTATTGACCTCCTTTACGGCTTTTCGCAGTTCCTGCCGTAAAATGGCAAGGTGAGTACCTACGACAAAGAATGCGGGAAGAATGGGAGTAAGGAGATATAACTCACCCAGCCTGGAGGGTTGTACATGGAGAATCCATCCTGTGGCTTGATGCGGATGAACTCCTCTTCCTCTCCCTTGAACAACTCGGACAGAATTTTTGCTAAAGCAGCAGCGGTGTCCGATCCCTTACACCCACAACGGGTGGCATCATCTTCCCCGGTTAAACACCACAGGGGGTGCCCTCGATATTGAAGTGGCTGCACTCCCCGCATTATGCATATTGACATAACCTCGATTACTGTCAATCCTGATTGAGCCAGCGCTTTAATCCGGTTCATCAGGTAAAGGACTTCTCTGTTGTCTTCCTCCTGGGGGCTCCGTTGGCGCCAGCTTCAGAGTTTCTTTAAAGGAGCATTGTTGAACTCAAGAAGACCCCGCCGAACAGGGTCCGGAAGGGGGACGTCCTCCATATAAAACCATTCCGAAGGCCAGTCCTCGGACGTCTTCTTCGGAGTACCGGACAGGTATCCGGTTTTGGCGATGCGCCATATTTCGGCTCCGCCTACTTGACAAAGTGACCCCTTCTGTGTGCGGGGGACGAGGCAAAATAACCTTTTCCACAGCTCGAAATGAGCCTCGCAGCCCAGGAATAACTCGCAGAGGGCAACGCAGCCGGTGATGTGTAATATGGAAGCAGGGGTGAAATTATGCAGTTAGAGGCCGTAAAACTCCAGGAGCCCATGGAGGAATGGATGAATTGGAAATCCGAGTCCCCTTAATAAGTAAGGAACAAGGCATACCCGCTCCCCCATAGAGGGCTTGGGGAAGCTCTCCGCTTGCTCCCCGCCATTGTAGGTGGCGAGCCCGGCTCGGACGGGAACCATATACGCTGGAGGGAGAAATCCCTGAGTCTGTAGTTCGACTAATCGACTGTGTGAGACAGAACACCTCTCCCAATCATCGGGCTTAGGGCTACGGGGGCGAGAGGAGGAGCTGCGGTGCTCGGCCATGTTGGAGTGAATTTTTCCGAAGAGCACTCCGATGGATTCTCACTGTGGGAGGATGGTATGGATTGGATCTAAGAATCCCCATCCCTTTAATAGACAATTTATTTATCTGGCTAGGGGGGCGAATGTAAAAACACCCTAGCTCCTCGTATTCATTCGACGCGTGGAAGATAGCCCTTATTGGGCGCGGAAGCCAAGAGGTCCAACATTTATGGGGCCGGACACTACTTAACAAACATTCAAAATTTGAAGAAGAACCCGCCTTGCAATGCCGAAGACAATACTATGTGTCGTACTTGACGTCGTTGAAGCCTGGTTCGGGGGCTACTGAGGGAGTCCTGGATTAGGGGGTCTCCGGACAGCCGGACTATATCCTTTGCCCGGACTGTTGGACTATGAAGATACAAGATTGAAGACTTTGTCTCGTGTCTGGATGGGACTTTACTTGGCGTAGAAGGCAAGGTAGGAAATATGGATATGTATATCTCCTCCTTTGTAACCGACCTTGTGTAACCCTAGCCCCCTCCAGTGTCTATATAAACCGGAGGGTTTTAGTCCGTAGGACAACAACAATCATACCATAAGCTAGCTTTTAGGGTTTAACCTCTTCGATCTCGTGGTAGATCAAATCTTTCACTACTCATATTATCAAGAACAATCAAGCAGGACATAGGGTATTACCTCCATCAAGAGGGCCCGAACCTGGGTAAACATCGTGTCCCCTGCCTCCTGTTACCATCCGCCTTAGACGCACAGTTCGGGACCCCCTACCCAAGATCCGCCGGTTTTGACACCGACAGAGCGTCTTGTATGATTTGAGTCTTTGCTTTTTAGTTTACCACAATCATCCTTGATATACACACCTTTTGGGAGAGACACACATGAATCGGAATTTTTTAGAATACTCTATGTGCTTCACTTATATCTTTTGAGCTAGATAATTTTGCTCAAGTGCTTCACTTATATATTTTTACAGCACGGTGGTGGTTTTATTTTATAGAAATTATTGAGCTCTCATGCTTCACTTATATTATTTTGAGAGTCCTTCAGAACAGCATGGTAATTTGCTTTGGTTATGAAATTAGTCCTAATATGATAGGCATCCAAGATGGGTATAATAAAAACTTTCATATAGAGTGCATTGAATACTATGAGAAGTTTGAGACTTGATGATTGTTTTGAGATATGAAGATGGTGATATTAGAGTCATGCTAGTTGAGTATTTGGGAATTTGAGAAATACTTGTGTTGAGGTTTGCAAGTCCCGTAGAATGCACGTATGGTAACCGTTATGTGACAAATTTCAAGCATGAGGTGGTTCTTTGATTGTCCTCCTTATGAGTGGCGGTCGGGGACGAGCGATGGTCTTTTCCTACCAATATATCCCCCTAGGAGCATGCGTGTACTGCTTGGTTTTGATGACTTGTAGATTTTTGCAATAAGTATGTGAGTTCTTTATGACTAATGTTGAGTGCATGGATTACACGCACTCTCACCCTTCCATCATTGCTAGCCTCTTCGGTACCGTGCATTGCCCTTTCTCACCTCGAGAGTTGGTGGAAACTTCGCCGGTGCATCCATACCCCGTGATATGATACGCTCTATCACACATAAGCCTCCTTATATCTTCCTCAAAACAACCACCATACCTACCTATTATGGCATTTCCATAGACATTCTGAGATATATTGCCATGCAACTTTCCACCGTTCCGTTTATTATGACACGCTTCATCATTGTCATATTGCCTTGCATGATCATGTAGTTGACATCATATTTGTGGCAAAGCCACCGCTCATAATTTATTTATACAATTCACTCTTGAATCATTACACATCCCGATACACCGCCGGAGGCATTCATATAGAGTCATATTTTGTTCTAGTATTGAGTTGTAATTTTTTAGTTGTCAGTAAATAGAAGTGTGATGATCATCATTATTAGAGCATTGTCCCATGTGAGGAAATAAAAAAATTAAAAAGAGAGAAAGGCCAAAAAAAGAAGGCCCAAAAAATGAGAGAAAAAGAGAGAAGGGACAATGTTACTCTCCCTTTTCCACACTTGTGCTTCAAAGTAGCACCATGATCTTCATGATAGAGAGTCTCTTATTTTTTCACTTTCATATACTACTGAGGATTTTCATTATAGAACTTGGCTTGTATATTCCAACACTGGGCTGCTACCTCTTGAGCACTGCGTTGGTTTTCCCTTGAAGAGGAAAGGGTGATGCAGTAAAGCAGCGTAAGTATTTCCCTCAGTTTTTGAGAACCAAGGTATCAATCCAGTAGGAGACCACGCGCGAGTCACCTCGTACTTACGCAAACAAATAAGAACTTCGCAACCAACGCGATAAAGGGGTTGTCAATCCCTTCACGGCCACATGCAAGAGTGAGATATGATAGAGATAATAATAATAAGATAAATATTTTTGGTATTTTTATGATATAGATTGAAAGTAAAGATTGCAAAATAAAATAGTTTGGAAACTTGTATGATGGAAAATAGACCCGCGGGCCATAGGTTTCACTAGTGGCTTCTGTCAAGATAGCATAAGTAATACGATGGGTGAACAAATTACTGTCGAGCAATTGATAGAAAAGCGAATAATTATGAGAATTTCTAGGTATGATCATTTATATAGGCATCACGTCCGTGACAAGTAGACCGACTCCTGCCTGCATCTACTACTATTACTCCATAGATCGGCGACTATCCAGCATGCATCTAGAGTATTAAGTTCATAAGAATAGAGTAACGCCCTAAGCAAGATGACATGATGTAGAGGGATAAACTCATGCAATATGATATAAAGCCCATCTTTTAATCCTCGATGGCAACAATACAATACGTGTTGTTTCCCCTACTGTCACTGGGATCGAGCACCGCAAGATTGAACCCAAAGCAAGGCAGTTCTCCCATTGCAAGAAAGATCAATCTAGTAGGCCAAACCAAACTGATAATTCGAAGAGACTTGCAAAGATAAACCAATCATACATAAAAGAATTCAGAGAAGAATCAAATATTGTTCATAGATAATCTGGATCATAAACCCACAATTCATCGGATCTCGACAAACACACCGCAAAAGAAGATTAAATTGAATAGATCTCCAAGAGAATCGAGGAGAACTTTGTATTGAGATCCAAAGAGAGAGAAGAAGCCATCTAGCTACTAGCTATGGGCCCGAAGGTCTGAAGTAAACTACTCACACATCACCGGAGAGGCCATGGAGTTGATGTAGAGGCCCTCCGTGATCAACGCCCCCTCCGATGAAGCTCCGGAAAAGGCCCCAAGATGGGATCTCTCGGGTACAGAAGGTTATGGCGGTGGAATTATGTTTTCGTGGTGCTCCTGGATGTTTGCAGGGTACGTGGACTTATATAGGAGGAAGAAGTAGGTCGGTGGAGCAACAAGGGGCCCACGAGGGTGCAGGGCGTGCCCAGGGGGGTAGGCGCGCCCCCCTACCTCGTGGCCTCCTTGATTGTTTCTTGACGCCCACTCCAAGTCTCGTGGATCACATTTGTTGAGAAAATCACGTTCCCGAAAGTTTCATTCGGTTTGGACTTCGTTTGATAGTGCTTTTTTACGAAACACTGAAATAGGCAGAAAAACAACAATTTGGGTTGGGCCTCCGGTTAATAGGTTAGTCCCAAAAATGATATAAAAGTGTAAAATAAAGCCCATTAACATCCAAAACAGATAGTATAATAGCATGGAGCAATCAAAAATTATAAATATGTTGGAGACGTATCAAGCATCCCCAAGCTTAATTCCTGCCCGTCCTCGAGTAGGTAAATGATAAAAAAGAATTTTTGATGTGGAATGCTTTCTAACATATTTCGCAATGTAATTTTCTTTATTGTGACATGAATGTTCAGATCCAAAAGATTCAAGATAAAAGTTTAATATTGACATAAAAATAATAATACTTCAAGTATACTAACTAAGAAATCATGTCTTCTCAAAATAACATGGCCAAAGAAAGTTATCCCTACAAAATCATATAGTTTGTCTATGCTTTATCTTCACCACACAAAATATTTAAATCATGCACAACCCCGATGACAAGCCAAGCAATTGTTTCATACTTTTGATGTTCTCAAACTTTTTCAATCTTCATGCAATATATGAGTGTGAGCCATGGATATAGCACTATATGTGGAATAGAATGGTGGTTGTGGAGAAGAAAAAAAAGGAGAAGATAGTCTCACATCAACTAGGCGTATCAACGGGCTATGGAGATTCCCATCAATAGATATCAATGTGAGTGAGTAGGGATTGCCATGCAACGGATGCACTAGAGCTATAAGTGTATGAAAGCTCAACAAAAGAACTAAGTGGGTGTGCATCCAACTTGCTTGCTCATGAAGACCTAGGGCAATTTTGAGGAAGCCCATCATTGGAATATACAAGCCAAGTTCTATAATGTAAAATTCCCACTAGTATAAAAAAGTGATAACATAGGAGACTCTCTATCATGAAGATCATGGTGCTACTTTGAAGAACAAGTGTGGAAAAGGGATAGTAATATTGTCCCTTCTCTCTTTTTCTCTCATTTTTTTGTTTGGGCCTTCTTTTTTTGTCCTCTTTTTCTTTTTTTCCTTTTTTCGTCCGGAGTCTCATCCCGACTTGTGGGGGAATCATAGTCTCCACCATCCTTTCCTCACTAAGACAATGGTCTAATAATGATGATCATCACACTTTAATTTACTTACAACTCAAGAATTACAACTCAATACTTAGAACAAAATATGACTTTATGTGAATGCCTCCGGCGGTGTACCGGGATGTGCAATGATGCATGAGTGACATGTATGAAATTATGAACGGTGGCTTTGCGACAAATATAATGTCAACTACATGATCATGGAAGCAATATGACAATGATGAAGCGTGTCATAATAATGGAACGGTGGAAAGTTGCATGGCAATATATCTCGGAATGGCTATGGAAATGTCATAATAGTTAGGTATGGTGGCTGTTTCGAGGAAGGTAAGTGGTGGGTTTATGGTACCGGCGAAAGTTGCGCGATACTAGAGAGGCTAGCAATGGTGGAAGGGTGAGAGTGCGTATAATCCATGGACTCAACATTAGTCATAAAGAACTCACATACTTATTGCAAAAATCTATTAGTTATCGAAACAAAGTATTACACGCATGCTCCTAGGGGGACAGATTGGTTGGAAAAGACCATCGCTCGTCCCCGACCGCCACTCATAAGGAAGACAATCAATAAATAAATCATGCTCCGACTTCATCACATAACGGTTCACCATACGTGTATGCTACGGAAATCACAAACTTCAACACAAGTATTTCTCAAATTCACAACTACTCAACTAGCATGACTCTAATATCACCATCTCCATATCTCAAAACAATTATCAAGTATCAAACTTCTCATAGTATTCAATGCACTTCTATAAAAGTTCTTATATTATTCCTCAAAGCAAATTTCCATGTTGTTCTAAAGGACTCCCAAAATAATATAAGGGAAGCATGAGAGATCAATTATTTCTATAAAATAAACCACCGCCATGCTCTAAAAGATATAAGTGAAGCACTAGAGCAAAAACTATATAGCTCAAAAGATATAAGTGAAGCACATAGAGTATTCTAATAAATTTCAAATCATGTGAGTCTCTCTCAAAAGGTGTGTACATCAAGGATGATTGTGGTAAACTAAAAATCAAAGACTCAAATCATACAAGATGCTCCAAGCATAACACATATCTTGTGGTGAATAAAAATATAGCTCCAACTAAAGTTACCGATAGACGAAGACAAAAGAGGGGATGCCTTCCGGGGCATCCCCAAGCTTAGGCTTTTTGGTGTCCTTGAATTTTACCTTGGGGTGCCATGGGCATCCCCAAGCTTAGGCTCTTTCCATTCCTTGTTCCATAATCCATCAAATCTTTACCCAAAACTTGAAAACTTCACAACACAAAACTCAAAATAGAAAATTTCGTGAGCTCCGTTAGCGAAAGAAAACAAAACACCACTTCAAGGTACTGTAATGAACTCATTCTTGATTTATATTGGTGTTAAACCTACTGTATTCCAACTTCTTTATGGTTTATAAACTCTTTTACTAGCCATAGATTCATCAAAATAAGCAAACAACACACGAAAAACAGAATCTGTCAAAAACAGAACAGTCTGTAGTAATCTGTAGTTAACGCAAACTTCTGGAACCCCAAAACTTCTAAAAGAAATTGCTGGACGTGAGGAATTTATCCATTAATCATCTGCAAAAAGAATTAACTAAATAGCACCTCCAAATAAAAATGGCAGCAATTCTCGTGAGCGCTAAAGTTTTTGTTTTTTACAGCAAGATCAAAAAGGCTTTCCGCAAGTCTTCCCAACGGTTCTACTTGGCAAAAACAGTAATTAAACACAAAAAACACAACCAAAACAGAGGATAGATAAATTATTTATTACTAAAAAGGAGCAAAAAGCAAGGAATAAAAATAAAATTGGGTTGACTCCCAACAAGCGCTATCGTTTAACGCCCCTAGCTAGGCATAAAAGGGAAGATAGATCTAGGTATTGCCATCTTTGGTAGGCAATCCATAAGTGGCTCTCATAATAGATTAATATGGTAATTTAAATTTCTTTCTAGGGAAGTGTTCCATGTATTTCCTTAATGGAAATTGGAATTTAAGATTCCCTTCCTTCATATCAATAATTGCACCAATCATTCTAAGGAAATGTCTACCAAGATTAATAGGACACGAAGGATTGCAATCTATATCAAGAATAATGAAATCTACGGGCACATAATTCCTATTTGCAACAATAAGAACATCATTAATCCTTCTCATAGGTTTCTTAATAGTGGAATCCGCAAGATGCAAGTTTAAAAAACAATCATCAAAATCACGAAAACCTAGCAAATCACACAAAGTTTTTGGAATCGTTAAGACACTAGCACCCAGATCACACAAAGCATAACACTCATGATATTTAATTTATTTTTTATTGTAGGTTCCCACTCATCATAAAGTTTTCTAGGTATAGAAATTTCCAACTCAAGTTTTTCTTCATAAGATTGCATCAAAGCATCAACGATATGTTTAGTAAAAGCTTTATTTTGACAATAAGCATGAGGAGAATTTAGCACGGATTGAAACAAGGAAATACAATCTATCAGAGAGAAATTATCATAATTAAATTCCATGAAATCCAAGATAGTGGGTTCATTGCTATTTAAAGTTTTAACCTCTTCAATCCCACTTTTAACAATTTTTGCATCAAGATCTAAAAACTCCAAATTTTTGGGACGCCTTCTAACTAAAGTTGACTCATCTACAGTCCCATCATTATAAAGATTCATATTGCAAAACAAAGATTTAATAGGAGACACATCAATAACTTTTAGATCTTCATCCTTATTATCATGAAAACTAGAAGAACATGCTTTCACAAAGCAATCTTTCTTAGCACGCATCCTAGCGGTTCTTTCTTTGCACTCATCAATGGAAATTCTCATGGCTTTGAGAGACTCATTGATAACATGCTTAGGTGGGATAGATCTAAGTGTCAAAGAATCAACATCAAGAGAAATTCTATCCACGTTCCTAGCCAACTCATCAATTTTAAGAAATTTTTCTTCAATCAAAGCATTGAAACTCTTTTGCAAAGTAATAAATTCTTTAATACTATATTCAAAATCAGAGGGCATCTTATTATAATTTCCATAGTAATTGTTGTAGTAATTACCATAATTATTAGAGGAATTACTAGGAAACGGCCTAGGATTAAAATTACCTCCATACGCGTTATTACCAAAACTGTTCCTACCAACAAAATTCACCTCCATAGATTCATTATTATTCTTAATCAAAGTAGACAAAGGCATATCATTAGGATCAGTAGGAGCACTCTTATTAGCAAACAATTTCATAAGTTCATCCACCATTCCACTCAAAACATTAATCTCTTCAATTGCATGCACTTTTTTACTAGTAGATCTTTCAGTGTGCCATTGAGAATAATTAACCATAATATTATCTAGGAGTTTGGTAGCTTATCCTAAAGTGATTTCCATAAAAGTGCCTCCCGCGGCCCAATCTAAAAGATTTCTAGAAGCAAAATTCAATCCGGCATAAAAATTCTGTATAATCATCCATAAATTCAAACCATGTGTAAGGCAATTACGTATCATTAATTTCATCCTCTCCCAAGATTGTGCAACATGTTCATGATCAAGTTGCTTAAAATTCATAATATCATTTCTAAGATAGATGATCTTAGCGGGAGGAAAATACTTAGATATAAAAGCATCTTTGCACTTATTCCATGAATTAATACTTTTTTTAGGCAAAGACGAAAACCAAGCTTTAGCATGATCTGTAAGCGAAAACGGAAATAGCTTAAGTTTAACAATATCATTATCCGCAACTTTCTTCTTTTGCATATCACACAAATCAACAAAGTTGTTTAGATGGGTAACAGCATCTTCACTAGGAAGGCCAGAGAACGGATCTTTCATGACAAGATTCAGCAAAGCAGTATTAATTTCACAAGATTCAGCATCGGTAAGAGGAGCAATCGAAGTGCTAATAAAATCATTATTGTTGGTATTGGCAGAGTCACACAATTTAGTATTATATTGAGCCATCGTGACAAGTGAGCAATGAAAAACACAAGCAAACAAGAAACAAGCAAAAATGCAAATTGAAAAAGAGAAGGGGAACAGAAAAAGAGGGCGAATAAAACGGCAAGGGTGAAGTGGGGGAGAGGAAAACAAGAGGCAAATGGCAAATAATGTAATGCGGGGGATAAGAGTTGTGATGGGTACTTGGTATGTCTTGACTTGGCATAGATCTCCCCGGCAACGGCGCCAGAAATCGCACGTTGGCGGGAGATCAAATCTTGACTTGACATAGCGTGAGCCTCCCCGGCAACGGCGCCAAAAATCCTTCTTGCTACCTCTTGAGCATTGCGTTGGTTTTCCCTTGAAGAGGAAACGGTGATGCAGTAAAGCAGCATAAGTATTTCCCTTAGTTTTGAGAACCAAGGTATCAATCCAGTAGGAGACCACGCGCGAGTCACCTCGTACCTACACAAACAAATAAGAACCTCGCAACCAATGCGATAAAGGGGTTGTCAATCCCTTCACGACCACTTGCAAGAGTGAGATCTGATAGAGATAATAATAATAAGATAAATATTTTTGGTATTTTTATGATATATATTGAAAGTAAAGATTGCAAAATAAAATAGATTGGAAACTTGTATGTTGGAAAATAGACCCGGGGGCCATAGGTTTCAATAGTGGCTTCTCTCAAGATAGCATAAGTATTATAGTGGGTGAACAAATTACTGTCGAGCAATTGATAGAAAAGAGAATAATTATTAGAATATTTAGGCATGATCATGCAAATAGGCATCACGTCCGTGACAAGTAGACCGACTCCTGCCTGCATCTACTACTATTACTCCACACATCGACCGCTATCTGGCATGCATCTAGAGTATTAAGTTCATAAGAAAAGAGTAACGCTTTAAGCAAGATGACATGATGTAGAGGGATAACTCATGCAATATGATATAAACCCCAACTTTTTATCCTCGATGGCGACAATACAATACATGTCGTTTCCCCTACTGTCATTGGGATCGAGCATCGCAAGATTCTACCCAAAGCTAGGCATTTCTACCATTGCAAGAAAGATCAATCTAGTAGGCCAAACCAAACTGATAATTCGAAGAGACTTGCAAAGATAAATCAATCATACATAAAAGAATTCAGAGAAGAATCAAATATTGTTCATAGATAATCTGGATCATAAACCCACAATTCATCGGATCTCGACTAACACACTGCAAAATAAGATTACATCGAATAGATCTCCAAGAGAATCAAGGAGAACTTTGTATTGAGATCCAAAGAGAGAGAAGAAGCCATCTAGCTACTAGCTATGGACCCGAAGGTCTGAAGTAAACTACTCACACATCACCGGAGAGGCCATGGAGTAGAGGCCCTCCGTGATCAATGCCCCCTCCGGCGGTGCTCCGAAAAAGGCCCCAAGATGGGATCTCTCAAGTATAGAAGGTTGCGGCGGTGGAATTAGGTTTTCGTGGTGCTCCTGGATATTTGCGCGGTACGTGGACTTATATAGGAGGAAGAAGTAGGTTGGTGGAGCAACGAGGGGCCCACAAGGGTGGAGGGCGTGCCCAGGGAGGTAGGCGCGCCCCCTGCCCCGTGGCCTCCTCGATTGTTTCTTGACGCCCACTCCAAATCTCCTGGATCACGTTCGTTGAGAAAATCACGTTCCCGAAGGTTTCATTCCATTTGGACTTTGTTTGATATTCCTTTTCTACGATACACTGAAATAGGAAAAAAACAGCAATTTGGGCTAGGCCTCCGGTTAATAGGTTAGTCCCAAAAATGATATAAAAGTGTAAAATATAATAGCATGGAACAGTCAAAAATTATAGATACGTTGGAGAAGTATCATGGGCTACCTCAAAATGCCCTAGGTCTTCGTGAGCAAGCAAGTTGGGTGCACACCCACTTAGTTTATTTTGTTGAGCTTTCATACATTTATAGCTCTAGTGCATCCGTTGCATGGCAATCCCTACTCCTCGCATTGACATGAATTAATGGGCATCTCCATAGCCCGTTTATTAGCTGCGTCGATGTGAAACTTTTTTTGTCTTCTCCATGCGACCTCCATCATCATATTCTGTTCCACCTATAGTGCTATGTCCATGGCTCGTGCTCATGTATTGCGTGAAAGTTGAAAAAGTTTGAGAATACTAAAGTATGAAACAATTGCTTGGCTTGTCATCGGGGTTGTGCATGATGGGAGCATTTTGTGTGACGAAAATTAAGCATGGCCAAACTATATGATTTTGTAGGGATGAGCTTTCTTTGGCTATGTTATTTTGAGAAGCATAATTTCTTGGTTAGTATGCTTGAAGCGTTATTATTTTTATGTCAATATTAAACTTTTGTCTTGTATCTTTCGGATATGAATATTCATGCCACAATAAAGAAAATTACATTGAAAATTATGTTAGGAAGCATTCCACCTCAAAAATTCCGTTTTTATGTTAGGATGCTGATACGTATCCAACGTATCTATAATTTTTGATTGTTCCATGCTATTATATTATCTGTTTTGGATGTTTAATGGGCTTTAATATGCACTTTTATAATATTTTTGGGACTAACCTATTAACCGGAGGCCCAGTGCTAGTTTTTGTTTTTTTGCCTATTTCAATGTTTCGCAGAAAAGGAATATCAGACGGAATCCAAATGGAACGAAACCTTCGCGAGGATCTTTTTTGAACAAACGCAATCCGGGAGACTTGGAGTGGAAGTCAGAGACGCAACGAGGCTGCCACGAGGCAGGAGGACGCGCCCAGGGGGTAGGCGCGCACCCCACCCTCATGGGCCCCTCGTAGCTCCACCGACGTACTTCTTTCGCCTATATATACTCTTATACCCTAAAAACATCTAGGAGAGCCACAAAACCACTTTCCACCGCCGCAACCTTCTGTACCCGTGAGATCCCATCTGGGGCCTTTTCCGGTGATCTGTCGGAGGGGGAATCAATCATGAAGGGCTTCTACATCAACACCATAGCCTCTCCAATGATGTGTGAGTAGTTTACCACAGACCTTCGGTTCCATAGTTATTAGCTAGATGGCTTCTTCTCTCTCTTTGGTTCTCAATACAAGGTTCTCCTCGATGTTCTTGGATATCTATTCGACGTAATATTCTTTTGCGGTGTGTTTGCCGAGATCCGATGAATTGTGGATTTCCGATCAAGTTTATCAAGTAAATAAAACTCCACTGTAGGTGGTGAGCTCCTAGAATGGAAATGAAAGTTTTGCACAAAGATATTTGTGAGCAAGAGAAACTGATCGCATTGGTCGTGGAGGAAAGCGGTAAGGCCTGTAGTCTGAGCCAATTCATGAAAATCTTCATAAATCCCGGCTGCTCTTAAGAAATCCTCGGAAGGCCATTCACACGCCCGAACCTCCACGGTGCGAGGCAGATTATACTTAGGCTTCGGTGCCTTTTCCTTCAAGCTTTGGCTTGATGAGCCCCTCAAGAGTCTCCTTATCATTTTCTAAAAAATTCTGAAACTTTTTAGTAACTTCAAAATAAAAGTAAACCAAACTCAATAATATTGATAGCAACTACTCCTACAAGTGCTTATGGCCTAAATCATGCATCAAAACTACTTTTGACCATATAAATTTGACATGCAAGCTCAAGTACAGGGTCACCTAAGCAGAAAAAATTTCAAATGAATAAAGCACTAGAACAAAAACTAATTGGGCGAATGGGGGAGTCACATACCAAGGAACAATCTCCCCAAGCAGTTTTGTGAGAGGTGCTTTGAGCAAGGAGATCAAAAATGGCAGCAAAACGAGCTTGGACTCAGGTTTGAGCTGGTTATTCGTGTTTGGGGGAGTAAGAAGGAGTGTATGGGTGAAAGGATAAGTGGAGGAGGGCCACCATGGGCCCACGAGGCAGGGGTGCACCCTAGAGGGGTAGGCGCGCCCTCCACCCTTGTGGGCAGGTGGTTGGCCCCCCTGGTGTGTTCTCAGTTCCATAAATCCTCAAATATTCTAGAAAAAACCATATTCAATTTTCAGGGCATTTGGAGAACTTTTATTTTCGAGGTATTTTTATATTGCACGGATAATCAGATAACAGACAGATAAATGTTTATTTTTATTTTATGTAATATAAATAACATAAAGTAAAAGTGGGATACAGAAGGTTGTGCCTTCTAGTTTCATCCATCTCATGGTCATCAAAAGGAACCCACTAACCAGGTTGATCAAGTCTTGTTAACGAACTCATTCCGAATAACATGGAACCGGAGAAATTTCGAATAACACTATGTTACCTCAACGGGGATATGCACATCCCCAATAATAAGAATATCATATTTCTTCTTGACAATAGGAAGAGGAAATTCAAAGCCTCCAAATATAATCGATGGAATTTTTCCAATAGAGTTGATACTATGAACTTGAGGTTGTTTCCTCGGAAAGTGTACCATATGCTCATTACCATTAACATGAAAAGTGACATTGCCTTTAGTGCAATCAATAACAGCCCCTGCAGTATTCAAAAAGGGTCTTCCAAGAATAATATGCATACTATCGTCCTCGGGAATATCAAGAATAACATAGTCCGTTAAAATAGTAATGTTTGCAACTACAACAGGCACATCCTCACAAATACCGACATGTATAGCAGTTGATTTATCAGCCATTTGCAAAGATATTTCAGTACGTGTCAACTTATTCAAATCAAGTCTACAATATAAAGAGAGAGGCACAACACTAACACCGGCTCCAAGATCACATAAAGCAGTTTTAACATAGTTTCTTTTAATGGAGCAAGGTATAGTGGGTACTCCTGGATCTCCAAGTTTCTTTGGTATTCCACCCTTAAAAGTGTAATTAGCAAGCATGGTGGAAATTTCATCTTCTGGAATCTTTCTTTTATTTGTAATAATATCTTTCATATACTTAGCATAAGGATTGGTTTTGAGCATATCAGTTAATCGCATACGCAAAAAGCTAGGTCTAATCATTTCAGCAAAGCGCACAAAATCCTCATCAACCTTTTTCTTGGATGGTTTGGGAGGAAAAGGCATGGGTTTCTGAACCCAAGGCTCTCTTTCTTTACCATGTTTCCTAGCAACAAAGTCTTTCTTATCATAACGTTGATTCTTTGATTGTGGGCTATCAAGATCAATAGCAGGTTCGATTTCTATGTCATTATCATTACTAGGTTGAGCATCATCATGAACATTATTATTAGCATTATCACTAGTTTCAGATTCATTACCAGATTGAGTTTCAACATCAGAAATGGAAATATCATTTGGATTCTCAGGTGTTTCAACAATAGGATCACTAGAAGCATGCAAAGTCCTATCATTTTTCTTTTTCTTCTTTTTAGAAGAACTAGGTGCATCTAAATTATTTCTCTAAGAATCTTGCTCAATTCTCTTAGGATGGCCTTCAGGATACAAAGGTTCCTGAGTCATTCTACCACCTCTAGTCATAACTCTAACAACATTATCGTTATATTTACTATTTAATTCATTGAGCAAATCATTTTGAGCTTTAAGTACTTGTTCTACCTGAGTGGTAACCATAGAAGCTTGTTTACTAATAAGTTTAAGTTCACCTTTAACATTAGCCATATAATCACCCAAGTGTTCAAGCATATTCGAATTGTATTTCAATTGTCTACCAAAGTAAGCATTAAAGTCTTATTGCTTAGCCATAAATTTATCAAACTCATCTAAGCATGGGCTAGCAATTTTAGTGAATGGGATTAGAGCTTTATCATATCTATAGAGAGAATTTACCTTTACTACCTATGTCGGGTTATCAAGACCATGAGTTTCTTCAATAGGTAAAGGATTTGGATTATATGTTTCTTCAACAGGCAGTAAATTAAGACCATGTATTTCTTCAATAGGAGGTAAATTCTTAACATCTTCAGCTTTAATACCCTTTTCTTTCATAGATTTCTTTGCCTCTTGCATATCTTCAGGACTAAGAAATAGAATACCCCTCTTCTTCGGAGTTGGTTTAGGAATAGGCTCGGGAATTGGCTCCGGAGGTGTCCAATTATTTTCATTTGTCAACATACTATTCAATAGAATTTCAGCTTCATCCGGTGTTCTTTCCCTGAAAACAGAGCCAGCACAACTATCCAGGTAATCTCTGGAGGCATCAGTTAGTCCATTATAAAAGATATCAAGTATTTCAATTTTTCTTAAGAGGATGATCAGGCAAAGCATTAAGTAATTGGAGAAGCCTCCCCCAAGCTTGTGGGAGACTCTCTTCTTCAATTTGCACAAAATTAAATATATCCCTTAAAGCAGCTTGTTTCTTATGAGCAGGGAAATATTTAGCAGAGAAGTAATGAATCATATCCTGGGGACTACGCACACAACCAGGATCAAGAGAATTAAACCATATCTTAGCATCACCCTTTAATGAGAACAAAAATACTTTATGGATATAAAAGTAACGAGTTCTCTCATCTTTAGTAAACAGGGTAGCTATATCATTCAATTTAGTAAGATGTGACACAACAATTTCAGATTCATAACCATGAAAAGGATCAGATTCAACCAAGGTAATTATATCAGGATCAACAGAGAATTCATAATCCTTATCAGTAACAAAGATATGTGAAGTAGCAAAAGCAGGTTCAGGTTTCATTCTAGAATTTAGAGATTGCTTACTCCATTTAGCTAATAATCTTTTAAGTTCAGTTCTATTTCTGCAAGCTAAAATGGCTAAAGAAGCATCTTGATCAAAAACATAACCCTTAGGAATAGCAAGTGGTTCTTCATCATCACTTTCATCAGTATCATCAGATTCAATATTTTCAATCTCTCTTGCCCTAGCAAGTTGTTCATCGAGAAAATCACGAAGTGGCATAGTAGTATCAGGCATAGAGGTAGTTTCATCATAAGTATCATGCATAGCATAAGTGGCATCACCAATAACATGCGACATATCAGAACGAATAACAGAAGCAGGTGTAGGTGTCGCAAACTTACTCATAACAAAAGGTGAATCAAGTGCAGAGCTAGATGGCAGTTCCTTACCTTCCCTCGTAGTTGAGGGCTAGATCTTGGTTTTTGGATCTCTCAAGTTCTTCATAATGATAAGCAGATATATATCCCAAGTGACTCAAAGAATACAGCTATGCTCCCCGGCAACGGCGCCAGAAAATAGTCTTGATAACCCACAAGTATAGGGGATCGCAACAGTTTTTGAGGGTAGAGTATTTAACCCAAATTTATTGATTCGACACAAGGGGAGCCAAAGAATATTCTCAAGTATTAGCAGCTGAGTTGTCAATTCAACCACACCTGGAAACTTAATATCTATAGCAAAGTGTTTAGTAGCAAAGTAATATGATAGTAGTGATAACAGTAGCAAAAGGTAACGGTAGTAAAAGTAGTGTTTTTGGTATTTTGTAGTGACGATAGCAATAGCAATGGGAAAGTAAATAAGCGAAGAACAATATATGGAAAGCTCGTAGGCAATGGATCGGTGATGGAGAATTATGCCGGATGCGATTCATCATGTAACAGTCATAACCTAGGGTGACACAGAACTAGCTCCAGTTCATTGATATAATGTAGGCATGTATTCCGAACATAGTCATACGTGCTTATGGAAAAGAACTTGCATGTCTTCTGTCCTACCCTCCCGTGGCAGCGGGGTCCTTATGGAAACTAAGGGATATTAAGGCCTCCTTTTAATAGAGAACCGGAACAAAGCATTAACACATAGTGAATACATGAACTCCTCAAACTACGGTCATCACCGGTAAGTATCCCAATTATTGTCACTTCGGAGTTAACGGATCATAACACGTAATAGGTGACTATAGACTTGCAAGGTAGGATCAAGAACACTCATATATTGATGAAAACATAATAGGTTCAGATCTGAAATATAGTGACAAGTATTAAGCATAGCAAAGTCATAGCAACATCAATCTCATAACATAGTGGACACTAGGGATCAAACCCTAACAAAACTAACTCGATTACATGATAGATCCCATCCAACCCATCACTGTCCAGCAAGCCTATGATGGAATTACTCACGCACGGCGGTGAGCATCATGAAATTGGTGATGGAGGATGGTTGGTGATGATGATGGCGACGGATTCCCCTCTCCGGAGCCCCTAACGGACTCCAGATCAGCCCTCCCGAGAGGTTTTAGGGCTTGGCGGCGGCTCCGTATCGTAAAATGCGATGCTTTCTTCTCTCTGATTTTTTCTCCCCGAAACTCAATATATGGAGGTGGAGTTGGAGTCGGAGAGGAAATAGGGGGCCCACGAGGTAGGGGGCGTGCCCCCCACCCTCGTGGCGTGGTGGTGGCCCCCCTGGCCTTCATATTTGGCAGGTATTTTTCTTATTTTCTGAAAAGTGTCTCCGTGAAGTTTCAAGTCATTCCGAGAATGTTTGCTCCTGCACATAAATAACACCATGGTAATTCTGCTGAAAATAGCGTCAGTCCGGGTTAGTTCCATTCAAATTATAGAAGTTAGAGTCCAAAACAACGGCAAAAGTGTTTGGAAAAGTAGATACGTTTGAGACTTATCAAGGTACTAGGCGACTTGCGTGCAATCTCCTACTGGATTGATACGTTGGTTCTCAAAACTAAGGGAAATACTTATGCTACTTTGCTGCATCACCCTTTCCTCTTCAAGCGAAAACCAATGCATGCTCAAGAGGTAGCACCCTCTTGAACCCTTGGTGCTTTACCTGGCCGCCACGCCTCACTCAGCCGGCACGATGCTCGTGGAGGTCAGGGACGATCGTGAGGTCGAGGGTGCATGGCGCGGCGCCCTGCACCCGACCAAGGCGCCGTAGCCTCCGGACGGTGCTCCTGGGGCCTCGAACACCCCACTAGGCAACGGGGCTGCCTAGGATGGCGCTCCTGAAGTCACGACTTCCCCGCCAGATGACAAAGCTCCCGAGGTCACGTCCGCCCTGCCAGATGACAAAGGTACTGAGACTCCCTCGCCTCAGGAGGCACGAGACCCCACCGACACCTCCTCCCTCGTCGAGCATCCCGTGTACTTCGTCAGCACGATGTTGTGTGACACGCGGGCGCGTTACCCCATGCCACAAAAGCTCCTGCTCACACTCCTTGTTTCCTCCAGGAAACTGCGTCACTACTTCCAAGGCCTCCCCATCAATGTTGTTTTAGCCTACCCCTTGGAGAGGGTGCTCCGAAGCCCCAACGCTGCGGTAAGGGTCACCGAATGGAACATCGAGCTGCAGGCATTCTTGCTGGAGTTCAGCACCACCAGAATTGTCAATGGCACGGCCCTCGCTGACTTTGTGGCAGAATGGACTGACACCCCTGGGCGAGAAGTGGGCGAGGACCGGTCTCTCGCGCCCGAAGACGACGCACCAGATGGTTGGGTTATGTACTTCGATGGTGAATTTGCACACTAGGTGCGGGAGCTGGTGCCGTGCTCATCTCACCTACCCAGGACAAGCTCTACTACACCGTGCAACTCTGCTTCCAGCATGGTGAGAAGGTCTCCAACAACATCGCTGAGTAAGAGGTCCCGATCGCCGGCCTCAAGGCTGCGGCAGCTCTGGGAGTTAGACGCCTCACCATCAGGGGCGACTCCCAGCTCCTCATCAACTTCTCTAACAAGGCGTACAAGCCAAAGGACGAGCACATGGAGGCATACCTTCAGGAGGGACGCAAAATTGAGAAACAATTCTTAGGCTTGGAATTGCAGCACGTGTCGCGTGGCACGAACAAGGAGGCGGACGACATCACCTAGAGGGCATCCCGACATCACCGTCAGGAGCCCGGTGTCTTCGAGGAGCGGCTCTTCAAGCCATCAGCAGCTAGCCCCACTACGGGACTTGCGTTGCCTCGGGAGGAGCTGCCCCAGGCACCCCCCTCAGGGCGCCCCCAGCCTGCGGCCCGACCTCGGGAGCCTGCCTGCTTCTCATGCTCGAGCCTCAGGAGCTGTGCTGGACCAAGGAGTTCAAGGCGTACATGCTCCGGGGCACCTTGTCGGAGAAGGAGGAAGACACAGAGCGTGTTGCCCGTTAGGTCACCACATACTGCATCCAGGATGGTGAGCTCTACCGGAGGTGCCCAAACGACGTTTCTCTATGTTGCATCTCCAAGGAGCAGGGGTGCAAGCTGCAGGTTGACATACATGGTGGGGACCGCGGGCATCACTCCTCATCACGCACCCTCATGGGCAAGGCGTGTCACAGCGGATTCTACTGTCCCATGGCGCTCAATGATGCCACTGAGTTGGTGATATCTTGTGAGACTGTCAGTTCCATGCCAAGGGCCTCCAGACCATCCCGCTCTCGTGTCCGTTCACGGTCTGGGGGTTGGACATCCTGGGCCCGTTTCCTCAAGTGCCCGGGGGCTACCGCTACCTCTACGTCGCCATCGACAAGTTCACCAAGTGGGCGGAGGTGGAATCCGTCTGCACCATCCCAGCTGGCTCGCCCGTCAAGTTCATCAAGGGCCTTGTGAGCCATTTTGGGGTTCCCAACCGCATCATCACCGACAATGGCTCTTAGTTCATGAGCAACCTTTTCAAAACATATTGTGCTAACCTTGGGACGCAGATATGCTATGCTTCGATGGCACACCCACAGAGCAATGGCCACGCCGAGCGCGCCAATGCGGATGTCATGAGGGGCCTAAAGACGCGGAGCTTCAAGAAGAAGCTCAAGACCTGCGGCAGGGGCTGGCTCGATGAGCTCGAGTCCATGTTGTGGTCCATCCGCACCACTGTGACCAAGCCCACAGGCGAGACTCTGTTCTTCCTCGCCTATGGAGCCGAGGTGGTCCTCCCTCACGAGGTCAAGCATCACTCCCCGGGGGTCTTTGCGTTCGACGATGCATGCCAAGACGCCTCGTTGGGGATGGACCTCGTGCTGGGGGAGGAGCACCGCCGCCAAGCCTTGCTCCATGCAGTGGGGTGCCAGCAGACGCTGCGGTGGTACCACTGCCATAGCGTCCGCTCCAGGACCCTCGAGGTGGGTGACCTCATCCTGAGGCGGGTGCTCTCCAGGTAGGGGCTTCACAAGCTCTCGGCCATGTGGGAGGGCCCGTTCAGGATCGCCCGTGTCTCTAGGCCTGGCGCTGCGCGCCTAGAGACGCATGACGGGGTCCCCATCTAGAACGCCTGGAACATCCAACATCTTCGGAAGTTCTATCCGTGATCAAGGTCTCCGCTCATGACACTCTCACATAATAATGAGTTGGGGTTGTACACACCCAGGAGTCTCCTGAGCGCCGCCCCTGATACGTCCATTTTGCATCATGCTTTTATATTGATATTTATTGCATTATGGGCTGTTATTACACATTATGTCACGATACTTATGCCTGTTCTCTCTTATTTTCAAGGTTTACATGAAGAGGGGGAATGCCGGCAGGTAGAATTCTGGGCTGGAAAAGGAGCAAATATTAGAGACCTATTCTACACAACTCCAAAAGTCCTGAAACTTCACGGGAGCATGTTTCAGAATATATAAAAAATATTGGGTGAAGGAAGTACCAGAGGGGGGCCACCAACCATCGATGAGGGTGGGGGGCACGCCCCTTGCCTCGTGGGCCCCCTGGTAGGCCTCCGGTGCCCATCTTCTGCTATATGAGGTCTTGTGCCATGGAAAAAATGATAAGCTAGCTCACGGGACGAAACTCCGCCGCCACGAGGCGGAACCAATCTAGGGCTCCGGTGGAGCTGTTCTGCCGGGGAAACCTCCCTCCGACAGGGGGAAATCATCACCATCTCCATCAATCCTCTCATCGGGACGGGGTCAATCACCATCAACATCTTCACCAGCACCATCTCATCTCAAACCCTAGTTCATCTCTTGTATCCAATCTTTGTCCCAACGCCTCAGATTTGTACCTATGGGTTGCTAGTAGTGTTGATTACTCTTTGTAGTTGATGCTAGTTGGTTTATTCGGTGGAAGATCATATGTTCAGATCCTTTAACCATATTAATAACCCTCTGATTATGAACATGAATATGATTTGTGAGTAGTTACATTTGTACCTGAGGACATGGGAGAAGTCTTGCTATAAGTAGTCACTGGAATTTGGTATTCGTTTGGCATTTTGATGAGATGTATGTTGTCTCTCCTCTAGTGGTGTCATGTGAACGTCGACTACATGACACTTCACCATTGTTTGGGCCTAGGGGAAGGCATTGGGAAGTAATATGTAGATGATGGGTTGCTAGAGTGACAAAAGCTTAAACCCTAGTTTATGAGTTTCTTCGTAAGGGGCTGATTTGGATCCATATGTTTCATGCTATTCTTAGGTTTACCTTCATACTTCTTCTATAGTTGCAGATGCTTGCAAGAGGGGTTAATCATAAGTGGGATGCTTGTCCAAGGAAGGGCAGCACCCAAGCAACGGTCCACCCACATATAAAATTATCAAAGTACAGAACGTGAATCATATGAACGTGATGAAAACTAGCTTGATGATAATTCCCATGTGTCCTCGGGAGCGTTTTCCTTTATATAAGAGTTTGTCCAGGCTTGTCCTTTACTACAAAAAGGATTGGGCCATCTTGCTGCACCTTATTTACTTTTACTATTTGTTACCCGTTACAAATTACCTTATCACAAAACTACCTGTTACCGATAATTTCAGTGCTTGCAGAGAATACCTTGCTGAAAACTGCTTATCATTTCCTTATGCTCCTCGTTGGGTTCGACACTCTTACTTATAGAAAGGACTATGATAGATCTCCTATACTTGTGGGTCATCAAGACTCTTTTCTGACGCCATTGCCGGGGAGTGAAGCGCCTTTGGTAGGTGGAATTTGGTAAGGAGAAATTTATAGTGTACTAAAATTTACTGTCACTCGTTACTATGGAACATGATCCTTAGAGGGGCTTGTTCGGGGTATCTTCACCCTGACCAGTAGAGCAAAGAGTTGCTCCTCAACCTACTGAAAATGTTTACTTTGAAATTCCTTCGGGTATGATAGAGAAACTGCTAGCTAATCCTTTTACAGGAGATGGGACATTGCACTCCGATTTGCACCTAATCTATGTGGATGAAGTTTGTGCATTATTCAAGCTTGCAGGTATGCCTGAGGATGTTATCAAGAAGAAGGTCTTCCCTTTATCTTTGAAGGGAAAGGCATTGACATGGCTTAGGCTATGTGATGATATGGGATCATGGAACTACAACCGATTGAAATTGGAATTTCATCACAAGTTTTATCCTAAGCATCTTGTTCATCATGATCGTAATTATATATATATAAGTTTTGGCCTCGCGAAGGATAAAGCATCACTCAAGCTTGGGGGAGGCTTAAGTCAATGTTATATTCATGTCCCAATCATGAGCTCTCAAGAGAAATTATTATTCAAATAATTTATGCTCGGCTTTCTCTCGATAGTCGCTCCATGCTCGATACTTCTTGTACTGGATCTTTCATGATGAAGACTATTGAATTCAAATGGGATTTATTGGAAAGAATTAAATGCAACTCTGAAGATTGGGATCTCGACAAAGGTAAGGAGTCAGGTATAACACCTAAGTTTGATTGTGTTAAATCTTCCATGGATACCGATGTTTTTCATGAATTTAGCACTAAATATGGACTTGACTCTGGGATAGTAGTTTCTTTTTGCGAGTCCTTTGCTACTCATGTTGATCTCCCCAAGGAGAAGTGGTTTAAATATAATCCTCCCATTGAAGTAAAAGTTGTCGCACCTATTTAAGTTGAAGAAAAGACTATCACTTATAATGATTCTGTTGTTCCTACTGCTTAAATTGAGAAACCACCTTTCCCTGTCAGAATAAAGGATCATGCTAAAGCTTCAACTATGGTTCGTAAGAGTAATACTAGAACACCTACACC
The DNA here is from genome assembly GCF_002162155.2 of Triticum dicoccoides. Lineage (NCBI taxonomy): Eukaryota > Viridiplantae > Streptophyta > Magnoliopsida > Poales > Poaceae > Triticum > Triticum dicoccoides. Next base: position 391,939,383 of record NC_041392.1, read on the forward strand.
ATCTAAGCAAGTTAAAGTTGAACCTAGTATTGCTATCGTTAAAGATCTCTTGGCTTATAATATTGATGGGCATGTTATTTACTTCTGTGATGAACCTGCTAGAATTGCTAGACCCGAAACTAAAAATAAACATAGACCTATTGTAGGCATGCTTGTTATTTCTGTTAAAATAGGAGATCATTGCTATCATGGCCTATGTGATATGGGTTCTAGTGCAAGTGCAATATCTCATTCCGTATACAAATAAATTATACATGATATTACACCTGCTGAGATAGAGGAAATTGATGTTACTATTAAGCTTGCCAATAGAGACACTATTTCACCAGTTGGGATTGTTAGAGATGTTGAATTCTTGTGTGGGAAAGTTAAATATCCTACTGATTTTCTTGTTCTTGGTTCCCCACAAGATAACCTTTGTCCCACTATATTTGGTAGACCCTTCTTGAATACTGTTAATGCTAGGATAGATTGCAAAAATGATGTCGTTACTAATGCTTTGGGGGATATGTATCATGAGTTTAATTTTGCTAAATTTCATAGACAACCCCATGGTAAAGACTTGCCTTGTAAGGATGAAATTATTGGTCTTGCTTCTATTGTCGTGCCTCAAAGTGATCCTTTAGAACAATATTTTCTAGACCATGAAAATGATATGTTTATGAATAAAAGAAGGGAAATAGATGAAATATTCTTTAAACAAGGACCTATTTTGAAACACAACTTGCCTGTTGAAATCCTAGTGGATCCTCCTCCACCCAAGGGTGATCCCATGTTTGAGCTTAAACCTTTACCTGATACTCTTAAATATGCTTATCTTGATGAGAAAAAGATATATATCCTGTTATTATTAGTGCTAACCTTTCAGAGCATGAAGAAAATAAATTATTGAAAACTCTAAAGAATCACCGTGCTGCTATTGGATATACTCTTGATGATCTTAAGGGCATTAGTCCCACTCTATGCCAGCACAAAATAAAATTGGAGAAAGACGCGAAACCGGTTGTTGATCACCAACGGCGGCTAAATCCTAAGATGAAAGAAGTGGTAAGAAAAGAAATACTAAAGCTTCTGGAGGTAGGTATAATTTATCCCATTGATGATAGTCAGTGGGTAAGTCCTGTCCATTGTGTCCCTAAGAAGGGAGGTATTACTGTTGTTCCTAATGATAAAGATGAATTGATCCCACAAAGAATTGTTACAGGTTATAGAATGGTAATTGATTTCCGCAAATTAAAAAAAGCTACTAAAAAGGATCATTACCCTTTACCTTTTATTGATCAAATGCTAGAAAGATTGTCCAAACATACACCTTTTTGCTTTCTATATGGTTATTCTGGTTTCTCTCAAATACCTGTGTCAAAAGAGGATCAAGAAAAGACCACTTTTACTTGTCCTTTCGGTACCTTTGTTTATAAACTTATGCCTTTTGGTTTATGCAAAGCACGTGCTACCTTTCAAAGATGTATGACGGCTATATTCTCTGACTTTTGTGAAAAGATTGTTGAGGTATTCATGGATGAGTTTTTTGTATATGGAACTTCTTTTGATGATTGCTTAAGCAACCTTGATCGAATTTTGCAGAGATGTGAAGAAACTAATCTTGTCTTGAATTGTGAGAAGTGCCACTTTATGGTTAATGAAGGTATTGTCTTGGGGCATAAAATTTCTGAAAGAGATATTGGAGTTGATAAAGCTAAGGTTGATGCTATTGAAAAGATGCAGTGTCCTAAGGACATTAAAGGTATAAGAAGTTTCCTTGATCATGACAGTTTTTATAGGAGGTTCATTAAGGACTTCTCTAAAATTTCCAGGCCTCTCACTAATTTCTTACAAAAAGATGTTCCTTTTGTATTTGATGATGATATTGTAGAAGCATTTGAAATACTTAAGAAAGCTTTGATTTCTGCACCTATTGTTCAACCTCCTGATTGGAATTTACCATTTGAAATTATGTGTGATGCTAGTGATTATGCTGTAGGGGATGTTCTAGGACAAAGAGTTGATAAGAAATTAAATGTTATCCAATATGCTAGTAAAACTCTAGACAGTGCCCCAAGAAATTATGCTACTACTGAAAAGGAATTGTTAGCCGTTGTATTTGCTTGTGATAAGTTCAGACCTTATATAGTTGATTCTAAAGTAACTATTCTCACTGATCATGCTGCTATTAAATATCTTATGGAAAATAAATATGCTAAACCTAGACATATTAGATGGGTTCTCTTGCTACAAGAATTTGATTTGCATATTATTGATAGAAAGGGAGCTGAGAACCCCGTTGCAGACAACTTGTCTAGGTTAGAGAATGTTCTTGGTGACCCACTACCTATTGATGATAGCTTTCCTGATGAATAATTAGCTGTCATAAATTCTTCTCGTACTGCTCCATGGTATGCTGATTATGCTAATTACATTGTTGCTAAATTCATACCACCTACTTTCACATACCAACAAAAGAAAAAGGTTTTCTATGATTTAAGACATTACTTCTTGGATGACCCACACCTTTATAAAGAAGGAGTAGATGGTACTATTATACGTTGTGTACCTGACCATGAACAGGAACAGATCCTACGCAAGTGTAATTCCTAGTCTTATGGAGGACACGATGCTGGAGACAGAACTGCACATAAGGTATTGCAATCCGGTTTTTATTGGCCTACTTTCTTCAAGGATGCCCGTAAGTTTGTCTTGTCTTGTGATGAATGTCAAAGAATTGGTAATATTAGTAGACGTCAAGAAATGCCTATGAATTATTCACTTGTTATTGAACCATTTGATGTTTGGGGCTTTGATTATATGGGACCGTTTCCTTCCTCTAATGGGTATACACATATTTTAGTCATTGTTGATTACGTTACTAAGTGGGTAGAAGCTATTCCAACTAGTAGTGCTGATCATAACACCTCTATTAATAAGATGCTTAAAGAAGTTATCTTTCCGAGGTTTGGAGTCCCTAGATACTTAATGACTGATGGTGGTTCACATTTTATTCATGGTGCTTTTTGTAAAATGCTTGCTAAGTATGATGTTAATCATAGAATTGCATCTCCATATCATCCACAATCTAGTGGTCAAGTAGAACTGAGTAATAGAGAGCTTAAATTAATTTTGCAAAAGATTGTTAATAGATCTAGAAAGAATTGGTGCAAGAAACTTGATGATGCATTATGGGGTTATAGAACTGCATACAAAAATCCTATGGGTATGTCTCCGTATAAAATGGTTTATGGAAAAGCATGTCACTTACCTCTCGAACTAGAACATAAGGCATATTGGGCCATTAAAGAGCTCAATTATGATTTCAAACTTGCCGGTGAGAAGAGGCTTTTTGACATTAGCTCACTTGATGAATGGAGAACCCCGGCTTATGAGAATGCCAAACTGTTTAAAGAAAAAGTTAAAAGATGGCATAACAAAAGGATACAAAAGCGTGAGTTTAATGTAGGTGATTATGTATTGCTATACAACTCCCATTTAAGACTTTTTGCAGGCAAACTCCTTTCTAAATGGGAAGGTCCTTACGTCATCGAGGAGGTCTATCGTTCTGGTGCCATAAAAATCAACAACTTCGAAGGCACAAATCTGAGGGTGGTGAACGGTCAAAGAATGAAACATTATATCTTAGGTAATCCAATAAATGTTGAAACTAATGTTATCGTAACCGTAACCCCGGAGGAATACATAAAGGACACTTTCCAGAATGTTTTAGACTCCGAAAAGGAATAGGTATGAGGTACTGTAAGTAAACCAACTCCAAAATAGTTCTAATAGCAAATTTTCTCCGTTTTGGATTATTTAAGAAAATAGGAAAATAAGTAGTCTGGGAAGGATACGAGGCGTCCAAGAGGGTGGATGGCGTTCCCTACCCCCTAGGCGCGGCCCCTTCCTCGTGGGCACCTCGTGTGCTCTCTGGACTCAGTTTTCTTGCACGATACTTCTTTTGGTCGGTAAAAATTCATTATATAATCTCCTGAAGGTTTATATCACCGTACCACGCAAATATCTTATGTTTTTGTTTTGAGCTGTTTTCTGCCAGGATTGTCAAAGCCAGGCATCATGCCGTCTTCCTCCCCCTCCAACAATGAGGGCAACGATGCTTTGATAATGAAGATAGAGCTTAAGAGAGAAGAGCCCGGAGAGATCAACAAGGATGATGGGATCAAGAAGGCCATGGGGGATCAAGTTCCGGGAATAGAAGACAAAGACATCCTTCAATCTCATCATAATCTCCTTACCCCAACAGAGATTGAAGCTTTCAAGATGATTGAGTTAGCTCGCATTCAAAACAAGTATCTCACAAGTGAAAATATCTTGTTGAAGGAGCATATCATCGCACTCAAGGGCATCATCCGCAAATTGGAGGATCTCCTACACTCGACGTGCGACTATCCATCATCACCATCATCTTCTCCACCAATAAAGTAGAACTGAGTATCTGGTATGGGCAATCCCTTGGCAACTGCCAAGCTTGGGGGAGTGTCCTGGTATCGTATCACCATCACACTTTTATCTTTACCATTTTTCTTAGTTCGATCCTTTTGGTAATATCTTGATCTAGTAGAATAAAGTTTTAGTATGATCTAGTTTTGAGTTTTGCTTTATGATCCTTCTATGTAATCGAGACCGTGAGCTATATAATGATGATTAGTGTTGAGTCAAGGGCTTTGCCATCTTGATATGATCTTGAGGGAATAAAAATAAAAATAAAATAGAAAGAATAAAAAGAAATAAAGAGATCATATGGATCTTATGGAGAGTAATGACTTTACATCTAAAGAGTATGATGAATAAAATTTGTTGAAAGTTGACAAACATAGTTTTGCTCATCGTTCCAATTAATAAGAAATAGTAAAGAAAGAGAGGTTTTCACATATAAATATACTATCTTGGACATCTTTTATGATTGTCAGCACTCATTAAAATATGACATGCTAAAGAGTTGATGTTGGACAAGGAAGACAACGTAATGGGTTATGTTTTCCTACATCCGAAATAAATTATATTATCATGGATCATCCAACATGTTGAGCTTGCCTTTCCCTCTTATGCTAGCCAAATTCTTTGCACCAAGTAGAGATACTACTTGTGCTTCCAAGTACCCTTAAACCCAGTTTTGCCATGAGAGTCCACCATATCAACCTATGGGTTGAGTAAGATCCTTCAAGTAAGTTGTCATTGTTGCAAGCAATAAAAATTGCTCTCTAAATATGTATGATTTATTAGTGCGGAGAAAATAAGCTTTATACGATCTTGTGATATGGAAGAAATAAAAGCGACAGGCTGCATAATAAAGGTCCATATCACAAGTGGCAATATAAAGTGACGTTCTTTTGCATTAAGATTTCGTGCATCCAAACATAAAAGCACATGACAACCTCTGCTTTCCTCTGCTAAGTGCCTATCTTTTATTCTTGTCTTATACTTCATACAAAAGTCATGGTGATCTTCACCTTTCCTTTTTATGTTTTATCTTTTGGCAAGCACTATGTGTTGGAAAGATCCCGATATATATAGCTAATTGGATGTGAGCTTTCGTGAACAATTATTGTTGACATTACCCTTGAGGTAAAAGGTTGGGAGGAAATATTATAAGCCCCTATATTTCTCTGTGTCCGATTAAAACTTCATACCCATAAATATTGTGTAACATCCCAAATTTTCAATTTGGAATGTTATACATTAGATCATCATGCATATCATATTTTATTTGCTTTGGGTTTTGATCCTAGAAAATTCTAAGCAACTCAAGGACCCACGAAGAGAGTTGGGGATTTCGTTATTTTCCTATTTGAGTTTTTCTCAAATTTTGAGAATAGGATCATTTGATTTTATTTATTTTATCATCAATTATTTCTATTACAAAAATATGAGAGAGGGAATAAAATGACTTTCCCAAAATATAGAAATATTGAGGATTTAATAAAAAAATCAAATAGTTTTATTTCGGAGTTTTTTTTGTTGTTTTTGTTTGAATTAGGAAAAATGCGCGTTTTCCAAAATTGCATTTAGGGCCCAAATAAATGTTCACCATGTCGGGCTTGATTTTAGAAGCCCGGGAAAATTTATTTCGGGACTTTTGGAGTCCGTTTAGTATTTCTTTTTATTTTTCTTCCGAGCGAAAAAAAACGGAACCGACTATGGGCCGTACTCGGCCAGGACTCCGCCTGGCCGGGGCCTTTATAAGCCGGGGCAAGCCAGCCCGAAGGCCCAGCCGCCCCGAAACCCTAGCCGCGCCCAGCCCCAGCCCCGCCGCCGCCGCCGCCGATCCACCGGAGCCGCGCGTCGCCCGAGGTTCGCCTCACCTCGAAATCCGTGCCGTTTAAAAAAATTCCGTTCGTCGTTTTTCTTTTTCGTCAAATTTTTCCGCGGTTATTTTCTGATCGCTATTTCTGATCCGAATTTCGTTTTAGTTTAACTTTTCGCTCGTTTTTCGGAATCAGGCGATTCAAGCACCTGGAGTTTCGTCTCGAAACCCTCTATCCGAATAATCAACTTAAACAAGTTTTTGCTACTGTAAAATTTGACTTAGGTTCAGATTACTAGAACGAAGTTGTTTTCTTTCGCCGTTTGACTTTCTTTGCTTCGTCGATTTGATTCTTTTTGCCAACCGGAGTTCTTAAGTTGAACCTTCTGGTTGGATCTCTTATTTGAGTTTTACCTGTGCATTAGATGAGTACTTATTGTATGCCTGTTTGTTTGCCTGCGATAGAGTACCCAAAGTGCGCCGCCTATTACTTTGAATCGTTAGGTTTCACGGATCACCAGCAAGGCAAGTAACTCTTTGATCATACCTTTTCTACAACCCAGTTTTTTGCATTAGATCAATCTTCACACATTGCATGATTAGGATCTAATTAAACTGTGGGATGGGAAGTAGATGAGGTAGTACCTATTACCTGTTTGTTATCAAACCTTTGGGAGTTACTTCTATGTCTGGTTATTATGCCATGCTATGCTAGTAGACGTGGATTGGGTGAGTGAAATCCATGACAGATGTGAGATTGATAATTAAAGGTTTATCTAAGGTGGCAACTTAAACACACATCTGGGTGGATTGAGGCACCTGGGTATTCCAGGACCTGCCTATTTTCTTTTGGACCGCCACCCAGGCTCAAAGGGATCATGAGATTTTTCAAACTAGAAACTTCCGTGTGCAGCCACAAGCCATTATGGGCTCTGGCATTTTGATTAAGTCGTGCGAACTCTTACAGGGTAGACTAGCAGATGTAGGGGAAAGTAGGTGTACCGGTCTATCCATTGTAAGGTGCTAGCGCTTCTGAAAGACTGTGTCTCGGTCATCCATTTCTCAAACACCATGTAGTACGAGAAATCCAACGGAGGCGATCGAGTCTTGTGGGGAAAAGTGCGCACACCTCTGCAGAGTGTAACAAACTAATCATGATTAGACATGTCCCCGGTTATGGACATCTTGAGTATCTAGTATCTGGATTATCATGTGAATCTCAACATGTTACTCTAAAATTAATGTTGTTGGGTTAATGATGATGCTTAATTGGGATTGAGAATGCTGTCAACCATTCTCAATGTTTAACAACCACCATGATAGTAATTAAATTTATTCCTTTTGAAGTAGGGAAAAATTGGCTTTATGCAAAACTGTAACCATAGAGCTTTCCACCAGCCAAATATGCATATAGTATAGCTGTTGCATTCCATTACTCTCTATGTGTTACCTTGCCAACATATTCCATGTGCTGACCCGTTTTCGGGCTGCAACGTTAATGTTGCAGACTTTTCAGACGATGATTAAGGAGTTTTAGGTCGTGGTTCTATACTCAGTGAGGTCTGGTCGCTACATATTGCGTGAGTGTTAGCAATTGTGAAAGACTAAAAGATAGTTGAGTATGTGGACTTGCTGAAAAGCTCTTATATTGACTCTTTCCGATGTTATGATAAATTGCAATTGCTTAAGTGATTGAGATTATAGTTTGTTAGTTTTCAATGAAGTTTATGATTCATACTTGAAATTGTGAATGAATTGTTACTTTAGCATAAGAGATCATATGACAATATATATATATATATATATATATATATATATATATATATATGTTGTTCTAAGAATGATCATGATGCTCTGATGTCCATATTTTATTTTTATCGAAACCACTATCTCTAAACATGTGGTCATATTTTTCGATATCGGCTTCCCCTTGAGGACAAGCGAGGTCTAAGCTTGGGGGAGTTGATACGTCCATTTTGCATCATGCTTTTATATCAATATTTATTGCATTATGGGCTGTGATTACACACTATGTCACAATACTTATGCCTATTCTCTCTTATTTCAAAAGGTTTACATGAACAGGGGGAATGCCGGCAGTTGGAATTCTTGGCTGGAAAAGAAGCAAATATTAGAGACCTATTCTTCACAACTCCAATAGTCCTGAAACTTCACGGGAGCACATTTCAGAATATATAAAAAATATTGGGTGAAGGAAGTGCCAGAGGGGCCACCCACCATCCACAAGGGTGGGGGGCGCGCCCTCCCCCTGGGCACGCCCCCTGCCTCGTGGGCCCCCTGGCAGGCCTCTGGTGCCCATCTTCTGCTATATGAGGACTTTTTCCCTGGAAAAGATCATAAGATAGCTCACGGGAAGAAACTCCGCCGCCACGAGGCGGAACCTTGGCGGAACTAATCTAGGGCTCCGGCGGAGCTGTTCTGCCGTGGAAACTTCCCTCCGGGAGGGGGAAATCATCACCATCACCATCAATCCTCTCATCGGGACGGGGTCAATCACCATCAACATCTTCACTAGCACCATCTCATCTCAAACCCTAGTTCATCTCTTGTATCCAATCTTTGTCCCAATGCCTCAGATTGGTACCTAGGGGTTGCTAGTAGTGTTGATTACTCTTTGTAGTTGATGATAGTTGGTTTATTCGGTGGAAGATCATATGTCCAGATCCTTTATGCATATTAATACCCCTCTGATTATGAACATGAACATGATTTGTGAGTAGTTACGTTTGTTCCTCAGGACATGGGAGAAGTCATGCTATAAGGAGTCATGTGAATTTGGTATTCGTTCGACTTTTTGATGAGATGTATGTTGTCTCTCCTCTAGTGGTGTCATGTGAACGTCAACTACATGACACTTCACAATTGTTTGGGCCTAGGGGAATGCATTGGGAAGTAATAAGTAGATGATGGGTTGCTAGAGTGATAGTATCTTAAACCCTAGTTTATGAGTTGCTTCGTAAGGGGCTGATTTGGATCCATATGTTTCATACTATTCTTAGGTTTACCTTCATACTTCTTCTATAGTTGCGGATGCTTGTAAGAGGGGTTAATCATAAGTGGGATGCTTGTCCAAGGAAGGGCATCACCCAAGAAATGGTCCACCCACATATAAAATTATCAAAGTATCGAACACGAATCATATGAACGTGATGAAAACTAGCTTGATGATAATTCCCATGTGTCCTCGGGAGCATTTTCCTTTATATAAGAGTTTGTGCAGGCTTGTCCTTTGCTACAAAAAGGAATGGGTCATCTTGTTGCACCTTATTTACTTTTACTATTTGTTACCCGTTACAAATTACCTTATCACAAAACTACCTGTTACTGATAATTTCGGTGCTTGCAGAGAATACCTTGCTGAAAACTGCTTATCATTTCGTTATGCTCCTCGTTGGGTTCGACACTCATATTTATAGAAAGGACTACGATAGATCACCTATACTTGTGGGTCATTAAGACTCTTTTCTGGCGCCATTGCCGGGGAGTGAAGCGCCTTTGGTAGGTGGAATTTGGTAAGGAAAAAATTATATAGTGTGCTGAAATTTACTGTCACTTGTTACTATGGAACATAATCCTTTGAGGGGATTGTTCGGGGTATCTTCACCCTAACCAGTAGAGCAAAGAGTTGCTCCTCAAGCTACTGAACCTACTAAAAATGTTTACTTTGAAATTACTTCGGGTATGATAGAGAAACTGCTAGCTAATCCTTTTGCAGGAGATGGAACACTACACCCCGATTCGCACCTAATCTATGTGGATGAAGTTTGTGGATTATTTAAGCTTCCAAGTATGCCCGAGGATGTTATAAAGAAGAAGTTATTCCCTTTATCTTTGAAGGTAAAGGCATTGACATGGTTTAGGCTATGTGATGATATGGGGTGATGGAACTACAACCGATCGAAATTGGAATTTCATCACATGTTTTATCCTGTGCATCTTGTTCATCGTGATCATAATTATATATAAGTTTTGGTCTCGCGAAGGAGAAAGCATCAATCAAGCTTGGGGGAGGCTTAAGTCAATGTTATATTCATGTCCCAATCATGAGCTCTCAAGAGAAATTATTATTCAAAAAATGTATGCTCGGCTTTCTCTCAATAGTCGCTCCATGCTCGATACTTCTTGTACTAGATCTTTCATGATGAAGACTATTGAATTCAAATGGGATTTATTGGGAAGAATTAAACGCAACTCTGAAGATTGGGGTATCGAGAAGGTAAGGAGTCAGGTATAACACCTATGTCTGATTGTGTTAAATCTTCCATGGGTACCGATGTTTTTCGTGAATTTAGTACTAAATATGGATTTGACTATGGGATAGTAGTTTCTTTTTGCGAATCCTTTGCTACTCATGTTGATCTCCCCAAGGAGAAGTGGTTTAAATATAATCCTCCCATTGAAGTAAAAGTAGTCGCACTTATTAAAGTTGAAGAAAATACTATCACTTATAATGATTCTGTTATTCCTACTGCGTATATTGAGAAACCACCTTTCCCTGTCAGAATAAAGGATCATGCTAAAGCTTCAACTATGGTTCGTAAGAGTAATACTAGAACACCTACACCCTCTGAGCAAGTTAAAGTTGAACCTAGTATTGCTATGGTTAAAGATCTCTTGGCTGATAATATTGATGGGCATGTTATTTACTTATGTGATGAAGTTGCTAGAATTGCTAGATCCGATACTAAAAATAAACATAGACCTGTTGTAGGCATTCTTGTTATTTCTGTTAAAATAGGAGATCATTGCTATCATGGCCTATGTGATATGGGCGCTAGTGCAAGTGCAATACCTCATTCCTTATACAAAGAAATTATACATGATATTACACCTGCTGAGATAGAGGAAATTGATGTTACTATTAAGCTTGCCAATAGAGACACTATTTCACCAGTTTGGATTGTTAGAGATGTTGAAGTCTTGTGTGGGAAAGTTAAATATCCTGCTGATTTTCTTGTTCTTGGTTCCCCACAAGATAACCTTTGTCCCACTATATTTGGTAGACACTTTTTGAATACTGTTAATGCTAGGATAGATTGCAAAAATGATGTTGTTACTATTGGTTTGGGGGATATGTATCATGAGTTTAATTTTGCTAAATTTCGTATACAACCCCATGGTAAAGACTTGCCTAGTAAGGATGAAATTATTGGTCATGCTTCTATTGTCGTGCCTCCAAGTGATCCCTTAGAACAATATTTGCTAGACCATGAAAATGATATGTTTATGAATGAAAGAAGGGAAATAGATGAAGTATTTTTAGATAAGGACCTATTTTGAAACACAACTTGCCTGTTGAAATCCTAGGGGATCCTCCTCCACCCAAGGGTGATCCCATGTTTGAGTTTAACCCTTTACCTGATACTCTTAAATAAGCTTGTCTTGATGAGAAAAAGATATATATCATGTTATTATTAGTGCTAACCTTTCAGAGCTTGAAGAAAAGAAATTATTGAAAACTCTAAAAAATCATCGTGCTACTATTGGATATACTCTTGATGATCTTAAGGGCATTAGTCCCACTCTATGCCAGCATAAAATAAAATCGGAGAAAGACGCGAAACCGGTTGTTGATCACCAACGACGGCTAAATCCTAAGATGAAAGAAGTGGTAAGAAAAGAAATACTAAAGCTTGTGGATGCAGGTACAACTTATCCTGTTGGTGATAGTCAGTGGGTAAGTCAAGTCCATTGTGTCCCTAAGAAGGGAGGTATTACTGTTGTTCCTAATGATAAAGATGAATTGATCCCACAAAGAATTGTTACAGGTTATAGAATGGTAATTGATTTCCACAAATTAAGAATAGCTACTAAAAAGGATCATTACCATTTACCTTTTATTGATCAAATGCTAGAAAGATTATCCAAACATACACATTTTTGCTTTCTATATGGTTATTCCGGTTTCTCTCAAATACCTGTGTCAAAAGAGGATCAAGAAAAGACCACTTTTACTTGTCCTTTCGGTACCTTTTCTTATAGACGTATTCCTTTTGGTTTATGCAATGCACCTGCTACCTTCCAAAGATTTATGACTACTATATTCTCTGACTTTTGTGAAAAGATTGTTGAGGTATTCATGGATGATTTTTCTGTATATGGAACTTCTTTTCATGATTGCTTAAGCAACCTTGATCGAGTTTTGCAGAGATGTGAAGAAACTAATCTTGTCTTGAATTGGGAGAAGTGCCACTTTATGGTTAATGAAGGTATTGTCTTGGGGCATAAAATTTCTGAAAGAGATATTGGAGTCGATAAAGCTAAGTTTGATGCTATTGAAAAGATGTCGTGTCCTAAGGAGATTAAAGGTATAAGAAGTTTCCTTGGTCATGATAGTTTTTATAGGAGGTTCGTTAAGGACTTCTCTAAAATTTCCAGGCCTCTGACTAATTTCTTACAAAAAGATGTTCCTTTTGTCTTTGATGATGATTGTGTAGAAGCATTTGAAATACTTAAGAAAGCTTTGATTTCTGCACCTATTATTCAGCCTCCTGATTGGAATTTACCATTTGAAATTATGTGTGATGGTAGTGATTATGCTGTAGGGGCTGTTCTAGGACAAAGAGTTGATAAGAAATTAAATGTTATCCAATATGCTAGTAAAACATAGACAGTGCCCAAACAAATTATGCTACTACTGAAAAGGAATTGTTAGCAGTTGTATTTGCTTGTGATAAGTTCAGACCTTATATAGTTGATTCTAAAGTAACTGTTCTCACTCATCATGTTGCTATTAAATATCTCCTGGAAAATAAATATGCTAAACCTAGACGTATTAGATGGGTTCTCTAGCTACAAGAATTTGATTTGCATATTATTGATAGAAAGGGAGCTGAGAACCCCGTTGCAGACAACTTGTCTAGGTTAGAGAATGTTCTTGATGACCCACTACCTATTGATGATAGCTTTCCTGATGAATAATTAGCTGTCATAAATGCTTCTCGTACTGCTGCATGGTATGCTGATTATGCTAATTACATTGTTGCTAAATTCATACCACCTAGTTTCACATACCAACAAAAGAAAAAGTTTTTCTATGATTTAAGACATTACTTCTTGGATGACCCACACCTTTATAAAGAAGGAGTAGATGGTATTATTAGACGTTGTGTACCTGAGCATGAACAGGAACAGATCCTACGCAAGTGTCATTCCTAAGCTTATGGAGGACACGATGCTGGAGACAGAACTGCACATAAGGTATTGCAATCCGGTTTTTATTGGCCTACTCTCTTCAAGGAGGCCCGTAAGTTTGTCTTGTCTTGTGATGAATGTCAAAGAATTGGTAATATTAGTAGACGTCAAGAAATGCCTATGAATTATTCACTTGTTATTGAACCATTTGATGTTTGGGGCTTTGATTATATGGGACCGTTTCCTTCCTCTAATGGGTATACACATATGTTAGTTACTGTTGATTACGTTACTAAGTGGGTAGAAGCTATTCCAACTAGTAGTGCTGATCATAACACCTCTATTAATAAGATGCTTAAAGAAGTTATCTTTCCAAGGTTTGGAGTCCCTAGATACTTAATGACTAATGGTGGTTCACATTTTATTCATGGTGCTTTTGTAAAATGCTTGCTAAGTATGATGTTTATCATAGAATTGCATCTCCATATCATCCAAAATCTAGTGGTCAAGTAGAACTGAGTAATAGAGAGATTAAATTAATTTTGCAAAAGATTGTTAATAGATCTAGAAAGAATTGGTCCAAGAAACTTGATGATGCATTATGGGCTTATAGAACTGCATTCAAAAATCATGTCACTTACCTCTCGAACTAGAACATAAGGCATATTGGGCCATTAAAGAGCTCAATTATGATTTCAAACTTGTCGGTCAGAAGAGGCTTTTTGACATTAGCTCACTTGATGAATGGAGAACCCAGGCTTATGAGAATGCCAAACTGTTTAAAGAAAAATTTGAAAGATGGCATAACAAAAGGATACAAAAGCGTGAGTTTAATTTAGGTGATTATGTATTGCTATACAACTCCCATTTAAGATTTTTTGCAGGAAAACTCCTTTATAAATGGGAAGGTCCTTACCTCATCGAGGAGGTCTATCGTTTCGGTTCCATAAAAATCAACAACTTCGAAGGCACAAATCCGAGGGTGGTGAACGGTCAAAGAATCAAAAATTATATCTCAAGTAATCCTATAAATGTTGAAAGTAATGTTATCGAAACCATGACCCCAGAGGAATACATAAAGGACACTTTCCAGAACGTTTCAGACTCCGAAAAGGAATAGGTATGAGGTACTGTAAGTAAACCGACTCCAAAACAGTTCTAATAGCATTTTTCTCCGTTTTGGATTATTTAAGAAAATAGGAAAATAAGTAGTCCGGGAAGGACACGAGGCGTCCACGAGGGTGAAGGGTGTGCCCTGCCCCCCTAGGCACGCCCCCTGCCTCGTGGGCACCTCGTGTGCTCTCTGGAGTCAGTTTTCTCACATGATACTTCTTTTGGTCGGTAAAAATTCGTTATATAATCTCCTGAAGGTTTTGATAACCGTACCACGCAAATATTTCATATTTTTGTTTCGAACTGTTTTCTGCCAGGATTGTCAAGGCCATGCATCATGTCGTCTCCCCCCCTCCAACAATGAGGGCAACTATGCTTAGATAATAAAGATAGAGCTGAAGAGAGAAGATCCCGGTGAGATCAACAAGGATGATGAGATCAAGAAGGCCATGGGGGGTCAAGTTCCGGCAATAGAAGACGAAGACATCCTTCAATCTCATCATAATCTCCTTACCCCAACAGAGATTGATGCTTTCAAGATGATTGAGTTAGCTCGCATTCAAAACAAGTATCTCACAAGTGAAAATATTTTGTTGAAGGAGCATGTCATCACACTCAAGGGCATCATCCGCAAATTGGAGGATCTCCTGCGCTCGATGTGCGACTATCCATCATCGCCATCATCTTCTCCACCAACAAAGAAGAACTGAGTATCTGGTAGGCACTCCCTTGGCAACTGCCAAGCTTGGGGGAGTGCCCTGGTATCATATCGCCATCACACTTTTATCTTTACCTTTTTCTTAGTTTGATCCTTTTGGTAATATCTTGATCTAGTAGAATAAAGTTTTAGTATGATCTAGTTTTGAGTTTTGCTTTATGATCCTTCTATGTAATCGAGTCCGTGAGCTATATAATGACGATTAGTGTTGAGTCAAGGGCTTTGCCATCTTGATATGATCTTAAGGGAATAAAAATAAAAATAAAAGAGAAAGAATAAAAAAATAGATCTTATGGAGAGTAATGACTTTACATATAAAGAGTATGATGAATAAAAGTTGTTGAAAGTTGACAAACATAGTTTTTTTCATTGTTGCAATTAATAAGA
This sequence comes from Triticum dicoccoides, assembly GCF_002162155.2. Lineage (NCBI taxonomy): Eukaryota > Viridiplantae > Streptophyta > Magnoliopsida > Poales > Poaceae > Triticum > Triticum dicoccoides. Next base: position 391,955,006 of record NC_041392.1, read on the forward strand.
AATAGTAAAGAAAGAGAGGTTTTCACATATAAATATACTATCTTGGACATATTTTATGATTGTGGGCACTCATTAAAATATGACATGCTAAAGAGTTGATGTTGGACAGGGAAGACAACGTAATGGGTTATATTTTCTTACATCCGAAATAAATTATATTATCATGTATCATCCAACATGTTGAGCTTGCCTTTCCCTCTTATGCTAGACAAATTATTTGCACCATGTAGAGATACTACTTGTGCTTCCAAATACCCTTAAACCCAGTTTTGCCATGAGAGTCCACCATATCTACCTATGGATTGAGTAAGATCCTTCATGTAAGTTGTCATTGTTGCAAGCAATAAAAATTGCTCTCTAAATATGTATGATTTATTAGTGCGGAGAAAATAAGCTTTATACGATCTTGTGATATGGAAGGAATAAAAGCGACAGACTGGATAATAAAGGTCCATATCACAAGTGGCAATATAAAGTGACGTTCGTTTGCATTAAGATTTCGCGCATCCAACCATAAAAGCACATGACAACCTCAGCTTCCCTCTGCTAAGTGCCTATCTTTTATTCTTGTATTATACTTCATATAAAAGTCATGGTGATCTTCACCTTTCCTTTTTACATTTTATCTTTTGGCAAGCAAAATGTGTTGGAAAGATCCCGATATATCTTTCTAATTGGATGTGAGTTTTCATGAACTATTATTGTTGACATTACCCTTGAGGTAAAAGGTTGGGAGGAAATATTATAAGCCCCTATCTTTCTCTGTGTCCGATTAAAACTTCATACCCATAAATATTGCGTGAGTGTTAGCAATTGTGAAAGACTAAAAGATAGTTGAGTAGGTGGACTTGCTGAAAAGCTCTTATATTGACTCTTTCCGATGTTATGATAAATTGCAATTGCTTCAATGACTGAGATTATAGTTTGTTAGTTTTCAATGAAGTTTATGATTCATACTTGAAACTGTGAATGAATTGTTACTTTAGCATAAGAGATCATGTGACTATATATATATATATATTGATGTTCTAAGAATGATCATGATGCTCTCATGTCCATATTTTATTTTTGTCGACACCACTATCCCTAAACATGTGGTCATATTTTTCGATATCGGCTTCCGCTTGAGGACAAGCAAGGTCTAAGCTTGGGGGAGTTCATACGTCCATTTTGCATCATGCTTTTATATCGATATTTGTTGCATTATGGGTTGTTATTACACATTATGTCACAATACTTATGCCTATTCTCTCTTATTTTAAAAGGTTTACATGAAGAAGGGGAATGTCGGCAGCTGGAATTCTGGGCCGAAAAAGGAGCAAATATTAGAGACCTATTCTTCACAACTCCAAAAGTCCTGAAACTTCACAGGAGAATGTTTCAGAATATATAAAAATATTGGGCGAAGGAAGTACCGAAGGGGCCACCCACCATTTACGAGGGTGGGGGCGCGCCCTCCCCCCTAGGCGCATCTCCTGCCTCGTGGGCCCCCTGGCAGGCCTCCAGTGCCCATCTTCTGCTATATGAATATTTTTCCCTGGAAAAGATCATAAGCTAGCTTACGGGACGAAACTCTGCCGCCACGAGGCGGAACCTTGGCGGAACCAATCTAGGGCTCCAGCGGAACTGTTCTGCCGGGGAAACTTCCCTCCGGGAGGGGGAAAACATCACCATCACCATCAATCCTCTCATCGGGACGGGGTCAATCACCATCAACATCTTAACCAGCACCATCTCATCTCAAACCCTAGTTCATCTCTTGTATCCAATCTTTGTCCCAATGCCTCAGATTGGTACCTATGGGTTGCTAGTAGTGTTGATTACTCTTTGTAGTTGATGCTAGTTGGTTTATTCGGTGGAAGATCATATGTCCAGATCCTTTATGCATATTAATACCCCTCTGATTATGAACATGAATATGATTTGTGAGTAGTTACGTTTGTTCCTCGGGACATGGGAGAAGTCTTGCTATAAGTAGTCATGTGAATTCAGTATTCGTTCGACTTTTTGATGAGATGTATGTTGTCTCTCCTCTAGTGGTATCATGTGAACGTCGACTACATGACACTTCACCATTGTTTGGGCCTAGGGGAAGGCATTGGGAAGTAATAAGTAGATGATGGGTTGCTAGAGTGACAGAAGCTTAAACCCTAGTTTATGAGTTGCTTCGTAAGGGGCTTATTTGGATCCATATGTTTCATACTATTCTTAGGTTTACCTTCATACTTCCTCTATAGTTGCGGATGCTTGTAAGAGGGGTTAATCATAAGTGGGATGCTTGTCCAAGGAAGGGCAGCACCCAAGCAACGGTGCACCCACATATAAAATTAGCAAAGTACCAAACGCGAATCATATGAACGTGATGAAAACTAGCTTGATGATAATTCCCATGTGTCCTCGGGAATGTTTTCCTTTATATAAGAGTTTGTCCAGGCTTGTCCTTTACTTCAAAAAGGATTGGGCCATCTTGCTGCACCTTATTTACTTTTACTATTTGTTACCCATTACAAATTACCTCATCACAAAACTACCTGTTACCGATAATTTCGGTGCTTGCAGAGAATACCTTGCTAAAAACTGCTTATCATTTCCTTCTGCTCCTCGTTGGGTTCGACACTCTTACTTATAGAAAGGACTACGATAGATCCCCTATACTTGTGGGTCATCAAGACTCTTTTCTGGCGCCATTGTCGGGGAGTGAAGCGCCTTTGGTAGGTGGAATTTGGTAAGGAAAAAATTATATAGTGTGCTGACATTTACTGTCACTTGTTACTATGGAACATAATCCTTTGAGGGGCTTGTTCGGGGTATCTTCACCCTGACCAGTAGATCAAAGAGTTTCTCCTCAACCTACTGAACCTACTGAAAATGTTTACTTTGAAATTCCTTCGGGTATGATAGAGAAACTGCTAGCTAATCCTTTTGCAGGAGATGGAACACTACACCCCGATTTGCACCTAATCTATGTGGATGAAGTTTGTGGATTATTTAAGCTTGCCGGTATGCCCGAGGATGTTATCAAGAAGAAGTTCTTCCCTTTATCTTTGAAGGGAAAGGCATTGACATGGTTTAGGCTATGTGATGATATGGGATCATGGAACTACAACCGATTGAAATTGGAATTTCATCACAAGTTTTATCCTTTGCATCTTGTTCATCGTGATCGTAATTATATATCTATACCTACTAATAAAGCAAGGTGTGTTACACTAATTTTTTCATCTGTTCACCTATTATTTTTTTATTGCTATATCCGAGGTGGTACTATTTATCAAAAATGTGTTCTGCGCTCGTACAAACTCCTAGGCTTTTGTGGTGCTATGCTATCTGGATTTTATGGGCCACATTGGTCCTCTCAACGGGATTTCTAGGAGCCAGGTTTCAATGTAACAGTAGAAATAAAATGCAAAACAAAATATTGGGAGTTCCTGGTATCGATCCCAGGTCTGCATGGTTTGCAAACGAGTCAGTCAACCCAACGGGCTATGCATGTGTTTGTGAAAAAACTGTAACTCTGTATTTTAAGTACGATCCAACTGATTTATGAGAATCAAACACAAGGCATGGCCTCCGTTGTGCTCGATGCTCAATGGACAACGACGAGCTGTTGGGGTTTGCCTGAGCTTCTTAGGGACGCGCGTGGCGTAGCGTTAGGCGCATGGGTGCGCAGGTGAGCGCGTCGAAGTGCAGCAGCAGCAAGGAGCGGCTGAACTAGATCTCGTGGCCATGGGTGTTCATGGCGGCAACCTAGGCCGCGCGGATCGACAACTATGTGGACAAATGAGACCGGAGAGAGAGATGGAGAGGAGAAGAGCTTCTCCGTAGGGGTTCATCTAGACTCGTATGAGGTCAATTGTGACTCGAGATGGCGGGAGGACGCGCAGACGGCTGGCGTTGTACCGGAAGAAGACGACGACGTGCTCCGAGAAGAAGACGATGTAGCAAAGGGGGGTACATGTAAAGATCTGCAATGTGTAGCCTGTTTCTGTCAGGAACAAGCCAAGGAGTCTGTATGTACAACCTTTCTTAGGGAAATTCATACGTACAAGCTGGATTGATTCCTAGGTATAGGCTACAATAACACAGACCACGTTCCTCCCTTAAATAGTCCCACCTTGCTTTTTTTATGTTCAATATCACCAACTTATATACGTTCCGAAGTTACCCAGGGCATCAACAAGCCATCATGGGAATTGATAAGCAGAGGGTGAAGCGTTGAACTGATTTATCCCATGAGAAAAAATGATTAAAGGCCTTGCAATGAGCCAACACGGTTTGAAGAAATAAATTGAGGGAATGGAATCAAAGGTTGCACAATGAGCTCTAATATTCCAAGTAAGGCCTGATTAAAGGTTGCACAATGAGCATACACGGAAGAAATTATCCATGAAACAATGAGCCACAACAGCCTGAGAAAGGCCAGATTAAAGGTTGTGTATTTGGGGCGTAAGGATCCGAAGTGGGCTTACGAGAAACAATGAGCACATTTGGAAGAAATCATCCATGAAGTGAAATTAAATTGCGGGAGTGAGATCAAAATAATTAAATTTGGCATGGGACTTAAATTGAAATTTTGGGGCCTGATTAAAGGTTGCGTATTTGGGATTATGTTGTGGCCCAGGACCCAATGACATATTAAAATTATGTGATACATGTTCATATTTATTTAATAGATACACATATTGTAATATGGTTTTGCTACTCAACGCTAATACTTTCATGATGTATGAGTGGCTGATAAACCTTGGTGTGCATCTTACAGTAGATCATCAGCATGCATTCTTCTTATACTTACTTTTTGTTTATGTACATGATGCCTTTTGGTATATGTCTGCAGATCCTTCCGGAGTATGTAACGGCAGTGCCATGTCAAGTCAACCATCCGTGAGAGACCTGTGGCGTCAGGGTTATGGGACATCGGGAGGCGTGGCCGGGATTAAACTTCCCTCCATGGCAATGTCGATGATTTTGTGTCATCTCTTGATTACGGTAGGCTCTGTTCCACAAGGTCACTAAAGTAGCTTTGGTATAGGGGGCTAAACCTGCATTTGTTGTGAGAATTTGCTCTCTTAAAGTTAAAGTTCATACCGCTAACCTTCAATGTTTTCAAGCCGTGATGCATGATGAGTGACTACACAATGTTTTTGTCTTTTCGTGCCAACACTTAATAAGATTAGGATCCCCCGCAAAAAAAGATTAGGAGAGTAGACATTGCACAAATCAATCATATCATTATGTTGAATTAACAAATCTAGTGTTAGTTTGAACTTCCAATCATCCATGTAAGAAAAGTAAACATAGATTCTTAATAAAACAAAAGTTCTGTTGATTTTTTTATTGATGGGAGCCTTTGTACTTTTGTTCTGCTATGGCTTGATGAATTGGGAGATGTAGCGTCTACCGAAAGGTTGTTGTTGGGTTCTTATTTTGCCAAAGCACAAGTATGAAAATACCATAACCTTAGATAGAGGTGAATCGACTATACTAGGGTTTTGCACCGTACCCAGAACACCAGCCATCAACTCGGGTTCTATAGTGTTGGTGAGATGCAACCATACCTATCCATCTCTCATGCTATGACGCAAGCGTCTGCCGTTGAGGAATGGGAAGGTGGTGCAATGAGGAAATAATACGGGTGGAAAAATACAATATGGGGGAGCAATGAATTTAGGATCGATCTACCATCCCCCTCGAGTCAGGCCAAACATAGTGACACGCCACGTCGTGTTTGTGCTATCCTCTCCAATCATTGTGTACTATAGCCTCATTTTGTTTTTTTCTCAAAGTTGAGAGATGATGGATAACTAATATTTGTGCTCAAATCTTTATTAGTTTGTCCTGTTTTTAGAAAACAAATTGATATTTTTTATTCATTAGTTTGTCATAATAATATTTTCACTAGAGTGCACAACAAATTGCACAAATTGGCATATGCTTATGACATTATTGTTCAATAAATGAACATATGTACTCTTGGGATCCATAGTGTGGAAAGAACTGAGTTCACATAGATTCGCTCAAAATCAGCTCACCTTATAGCAGTTCCATCAATGGTTAAGATGGCCATACTTCATGTGCTTATATATTTTTCTCCCGTTGCAACACACGGGCATGTTTGCTAGTATATATATATATATAAGTTTTGGCCTCGCGAAGGAGAAAGCATCGCTCAAGCTTGGGGGAGGCTTAAGTCAATGTTATATTCATGTCCCAATCATGAGCTCTCAAGAGAAATTATTATTCAAAAAATGTATGCTCGGCTTTCTCTCAATAGTCGCTCCATGCTCGATACTTCTTGTACTGGATCTTTCATGATGAAGACTATTGAATTCAAATGGGATTTATTGGAAAGAATTAAACACAACTCTGAAGATTGGGATATCGACGAAGGTAAGGAGTCAGGTGTAACACTATGTCTGATTGTGTTAAATCTTCCATGGGTACCAATGTTTTTCGTGAATTTAGTACTAAATATGGATTTGACTATGGGATAGTAGTTTCTTTTTGCGAATCCTTTGCTACTCATGTTGATCTCCCCAAGGAGAAGTGGTTTAAATATAATCCTCCCATTGAAGTAAAAGTAGTCGCACTTATTAAAGTTGAAGAAAATACTATCACTTATAATGATTCTGTTATTCCTACTGCGTATATTGAGAAACCACCTTTCCCTGTCAGAATAAAGGAGCATGCTAAAGCTTCAACTATGGTTCGTAAGAGTAATACTAGAACACCTACACCCTCTGAGCAAGTTAAAGTTGAACCTAGTCTTGCTATGGTTAAAGATCACTTGGCTGATAATATTGATGGGCATGTTATTTACTTCTTGGATGAAGCTGCTAGAATTGCTAGACCCGATACTAAAAATAAACATAGATCTGTTGTAGGCATGCTTGTTATTTCTGGTAAAATAGGAGATCGTTGCTATCATGGCTTATGTGATATGGGTGCTAGTGCAAGTGCAATACCTCATTCCTTATACAAAGAAATTATAAATGATATTACACCTGCTGAGATAGAGGAAATTGATGTTACTATTAAGCTTGCCAATAGAGACACTATTTCACCAGTTGGGATTGTTAGAGAAGTTGAAGTCTTGTGTGGGATAGTTGAATATCCTGCCGATTTTCTTGTTCTTGGTTCCCCACAAGATAACCTTTGTTCCACTATATTTGGTAGAGCCTTCTTGAATACTGTTAATGCTAGGATAGATTGCAAAAATGATGTTGTTACTATTGGTTTGGGGGATATGTATCATGAGTTTAATTTTGCTAAATTTCGTAGACAACCCTATGGTAAAGACTTGCCTAGTAAGGATGAAATTATTGGTCTTGCTTCTATTGTCGTGCCTCCTAGTGATCCCTTAGAAAAATATTTGCTAGACCATGAAAATGATATGTTTATGAATGAAAGAAGGGAAATAGATGAAGTATTTTTAAATAAGGACCTATTTTGAAACACAACTTGCCTGTTGAAATCCTAGGGGATCCTCCTCCACCCTAGGGTGATTCTGTGTTTCAGCTTAAACCTTTACCTGATACTCTTAAATATGCTTATCTTGGTGAGAAAAAGATATATATCCTGTTATTATTAGTGCTAACCTTCCAGAGCATGAAGAAAAGAAATTATTGAAAACTCTAAAGAATCACCGTGCTGCTATTGGATATACTCTTGATGATCTTAAGGGCATTAGTCCCACTCTATGCCAGCAAAAAATAAAATTGGAGAAAGACGCGAAACCGGTTGTTGATCACCAACTACGGCTAAGTCCTAAGATGAAAGAAGTGGTAAGAAAAGAAATACTAAAGCTTCTGGAGGCAGGTACAATTTATCCCGTTGCTGATAGTCAGTGGGTAAGTCCTGTCCATTGTGTCCCTAAGAAGGGAGGTATTACTGGTGTTCCTAATGATAAAGATGAATTGATCCCACAAAGAATTGTTACAGGTTATAGAATGGTAATTGATTTCCGCAAATTAAAAAAAGCTACTAAAAAGGATCATTACCCTTTACCTTTTATTGATCAAATGCTAGAAAGATTATCCAAACATACACATTTTTGCTTTCTATATGGTTATTCCGGTTTCTCTCAAATACCTGTGTCAAAAGAGGATCAAGAAAAGACCATTTTTACTTGTCCTTTCGGTACCTTTGCTTATAGACGTATGCCTTTTGGTTTATGCAATGCACCTGCTACCTTTCAAAGATGTATGACTACTATATTCTCTGACTTTTGTGAAAACGTTGTTGAGGTATTCATGGATGATTTTTCTGTATATGGAACTTCTTTTGATGATTGCTTAAGCAACTTTAATCTAGTTTTGCAGAAATGTGAAGAAACTAATCTTTCCTTGAATTGGGAGAAGTGCCACTTTATGGTTAATGAAGGCATTATCTTGGGGCATAAAATTTCTGAAAGAGATATTGGAGTTGATAAAGCTAAGTTTGATGCTATTGAAAATATGTCGTGTCCCAAGGACATTAAAGGTATAAGAAGTTTCCTTGGTCATGATAGTTTTTATAGGAGGTTCATTAAGGACTTCTCAAAAAATTCCAGGCCTCTGACTAATTTCTTACAAAAAGATTTTCCTTTTGTCTTTGATGATGATTGTGTATAAGCATTTGAAATACTTAAGAAAGCTTTGATTTCTACACCTATTGTTCAGCCTCCTGATTGGAATTTACCATTTGAAATTATGTGTGATGCTAGTGATTATGCTGTAGGGGCTGTTCTAGGACAAAGAGTTGATAAGAAATTAAATGTTATCTAGTATGCTAGTAAACCTCTAGACAGTGCCCAAAGAAATTATGCTACTACTGAAAAGGAATTGTTAGCCGTTGTATTTGCTTGTGATAAGTTCAGACCTTATATAGTTGATTCTAAAGTAACTGTTCTCACTGATCATGCTGCTATTAAATATCTCATGGAAAATTAATATGCTAAACCTAGACTTATTAGATGGGTTCTTTTGCTACAAGAATTTGATTTGCATATTATTGATAGAAAGGGAGCTGAGAACGCCGTTGCAGACAACTTGTCTAGGTTAGAGAATGTTCTTGATGACCCACTACCTATTGATGATAGCTTTCCTGCTGAATAATTAGTTGTCATAAATGCTTCTTGTACTGCTCCATGGTATGCTAATTACATTGTTGCTAAGTACATACCACCTGGTTTCACATACCATCAAAAGAAAAAGTTTTTCTATGATTTAAGACGTTACTTGTTGGATGGCCCACACCTTTATAAAGAAGGAGTAGATGGTATTATTAGACGTTGTGTACCTGAGCATGAACAGGAACAGATCCTACGCAAGTGTCATTCCTAGGCTTATGGAGGACACGATGCTGGAGACAGAACAGCACATAAGGTATTGCAATCCGGCTTTTATTGTCCTACTCTCTTCAAGGATGCCCGTAAGTTTGTCTTGTCTTGTGATGAATGTCAAAGAATTGGTAATATTAGTAGACGTCAAGAAATGCCTATGAATTATTCACTTCTTATTGAACCATTTGATGTTTGGGGCTTTGATTATATGGGACTGTTTCCTTCCTCTAATGGGTATACACATATTTTAGTTACTATTGATTACGTTACAAAGTGGGTAGAAGCTATTCCAACTAATAGTGCTGATCATAACACCTCTATTAATAAGATGCTTAAAGAAGTTATCTTTCCGAGGTTTGGAGTCCCTAGATACTTAATGACTGATGGTGGTTCACATTTTATTCATGGTGCTTTTGTAAAATGCTTGCTAAGTATGATGTTTATCATAGAATTGCATCTCCATATCATCCAAAATCTAGTGGTCAAGTAGAACTGAGTAATAGAGAGATTAAATTAATTTTGCAAAAGATTGTTAATAGATCTAGAAAGAATTGGTCCAAGAAACTTGATGATGCATTATGGGCTTATAGAACTGCATTCAAAAATCCTATGGGCATGTCTCCGTATAAAATGGTTAATGGAAAAGCATGTCACTTACCTCTCGAACTAGAACATAAGGCATATTGGGCCATTAAAGAGCTCAATTATGATTTCAAACTTGTCGGTGAGAAGAGGCTTTTTGACATTAGCTCACTTGATGAATGGAGAACCCAGGCTTATGAGAATGCCAAACTGTTTAAAGAAAAAGTTAAAAGATGGCATAACAAAAGGATACAAAAGCATGAGTTTAATGTAGGTGATTATGTATTAGTATACAACTCCCGTTTAAGATTTTTTGTAGGCAAACTCCTTTCTAAATGGGAAGGTCCGTATGTCATCGAGGATGTCTATCGTTCCGGTGCCATAAAAATCAACAACTTCGAAAGCACAAATCCGAGGGTGGTGAACGGTCAAAGAATCAAACATTATATCTCAGGTAATTCTATAAATGTTAAAACTAATGTTATCGAAACCGTAACCCCAGAGGAATACATAAAGGACACTTTCCAGAATGTTTCAGACTCCGAAAAGGAATAGGTATGAGGTACTGTAAGTAAACCGACTCCAAAACAGTTCTAATAGCATTTTTTCTCCGTTTTGGATTATTTAAGAAAATAGGAAAAATAAGTAGTACGGAAAGGACACGAGGCGTCCACGAGGGTGGAGGGCGTGCCCTACCCCCCTAGGCACGCCCCCTGCCTCGTGGGCACCTCGTGTGCTCTCCGGACTCAGTTTTCTTGCTCGATACTTCTTTTGGTAGGTAAAAATTCACTATATAATCTCCTGAAGGTTTTGATCACTGTACCACGCAAATATCTCCTATTTTTGTTTCGAGCTATTTTCTGCCAGGATTGCCAAGGCCAGGCATCATGTCGTCTCCCTCCCCCTCCAACAATGAGGGCAACGATGCTTGGCTAATGAAGATAGAGCTAAAGAGAGAAGAGCCTGGAGAGATCAACAAGGATGATGGGATCAAGAATGCCATGGGGGGTCAAGTTCCGGCAATAGAAGATGAAGACATCCTTCAATCTCATCATAATCTCCTTACCCCAACGGAGATTGAAGCTTTCAAGATGATTGAGTATCGCATTCAAAACAAGTATCTCGCAAGTGAAAAAAAATTGTTGAAGGAGCATATCATCGCACTCAAGGGCATCATCCGCAAATTGGAGGATCTCCTACACTTGATGTGCGACTATCCATCATCGCCATCATCTTCTACACCAACAAAGAAGAACTGAGTATCTGGTATGGGCACTCCCTTGGCAACTGCCAAGCTTGGGGGAGTGCACTGGTATCGTATCACCAGCACACTTTTATCTTTACCATTTTTCTTAGTTCGATCCTTTTGGTAATATCTTGATCTAGTAGAATAAAGTTTTAGTATGATCAAGTTTTGAGTTTTGCTTTATCATCCTTCTATGTAATCGAGTCCGTGAGCTATATAATGATGATTAGTGTTGAGTCAAGGGCTTTGCCATCTTGATATGATCTTGACGGAATAAAAATAAAAATAAAAGAATAAAAAGAAATAAAGAGATCATATGGATCTTATGGAGAGTAATGACTTTACATATAAAGAGTATGATGAATAAAAGTTGTTGAAAGTTGACAAACATAGTTTTGCTCATCGTTGTAATTAATAAGAAATAGTAAAGAAAGAGAGGTTTTCACATGTAAATATACTATATTGGACATCTTTTATGATTGTGAGCACTCATTAAAATATGACATGCTAAAGAGTTGATGTTGGACAAGGAAGACAACGAAATGGGTTATGTTTTCTTACATCTGAAATAAATTATATTATCATGGATCATCCGACATGTTGAGCTTGCCTTTCCCTCTTATGCTAGCCAAATTCTTTGCACCAAGTAGAGATACTACTTGTGCTTCCAAATACCCTTAAACCTAGTTTTGCCATGAGAGTCCACCATATCTACCTATGGATTGAGTAAGATCCTTCAAGTAGGTTGTCATTGTTGCAAGCAATAAAAATTGCTCTCTAAATATGTGCGATTTATTAGTGCGGAGAAAATAAGCTTTATACGATCTTGTGATATGGAAGAAATAAAAACGACAGACTGCATAAGAAAGGTCCATATCACAAGTGGCAATATAAAGTGACGTTCTTTTGCATTAGGATTTCGTGCATCCAACCATAAAAGCACATGACAACCTCTGCTTCCCTCTACGAAGTGCCTATCTTTTATTCTTGTCTTATACTTCATACAAAGGTCATGGTGATCTTCACATTTCCTTTTTACATTTTATCTTTTGGCAAGCACAATGTGTTGGAAAGATCTCGATATATATAGCTAATTGGATGTGAGTTTTCATGAACTATTATTGTTGACATTACCCTTGAGGTAAAAGGTTGGGAGGCAATATTATAAGCCCCTATCTTTCTCTCTGTTCGATTAAAACTTCATACACATAAATATTGTGTGAGTGTTAGCAATTGTGAAAGACTAAAAGATAGTTGAGTATGTGGACTTGCTAAAAAGCTCTTATATTGACTCTTTCTGATGTTATGATAAATTGCAATTGCTTCAGTGACTGAGATTATAGTTTGTTAGTTTTCAATGAAGTTTATGATTCATACTTGAAACGGTGAATGAATTGTTACTTTAGCATAAGAGACCATATGACAATATATATATATATATATATATATATATATATATGTTTATGTTCTAAAATTATCATGATGCTCTCATGTCCATATTTTATTTTTATCGACACCACTATCTCTAAACATGTGGTCATATTTTTCGATATCGGCTTCCGCTTGAGGACAAGCGAGGTCTAAGCTTGGGGGAGTTGATACATCCATTTTGCATCATGCTTTTATATCGATATTTATTGCATTATGGGATGTTATTACACATTATGTCACAATACTTATGCCTATTCTCTCTTATTTTAAAAGGTTTACATGAAGAGGGGGAATGCCGGCAGCTGGAATTCTGGGTTGGAAAAGGAGCAAATATTAGAGACCTATTCTTCACAACTCCAAAAGTCCTGAAACTTCACGGGATCACGTTTTACAATATATAAAAAAATATTAGGTGAAGGAAGTACCAGAGGGGCCACCCACCATCCACGAGGGTGGGGGCGCGCCCTCCCCCCCTCGGCGTGCCCTGCCCCATTGGCGCGCCCCCTGCCTTGTGGGCCCCCTAGCAGGCCTCCGGTGCCCATCATCTGCTATATGAGGTCTTTTTCCCTGGAAAAAAATCATAAGATAGCTCACGGGACGAAACTCCGCCGCCACGAGGTGGAACCTTGGCGGAACCAATCTAGGGCTTCGGTGGAGCTGTTCTGCCGGGGAAACTTCCCTCCGGGAGGGGGAAATCATCACCATCGTCATCCCGATCGATCCTCTCATCGGGAGGGGGTCAATCTCCATCAACATCTTCACCAACACCATCTCATCTCAAACCCTAGTTCACCTCTTGTATCCAATCTTTGTCCCATAGCCTCAGATTGGTACCTTTGGGTTGCTAGTAGTGTTGATTACTCTTTGTAGTTTATGCTAGTTGTTTTATTCGGTGGAAGATCATATGTTCAGATCCTTTATGCATATTAATACCCTTCTGATTATGAACATGAATATGGTTTGTGAGTAGTTACATTTGTTCCTGAGGACATGGGAGAAGTCTTGCTATGAGTAGTCATGTTAATTTGGTATTCGTTCGATATTTTGATGAGATGTATGTTGTCTCTCCTCTAGTGGTGTCATGTGAACGTCAACTACATGACACTTCACCATTGTTTGGGCCTAGGTGAAGGCATTGGGAAGTAATAAATAGATGACGGGTTGCTAGAGTGACAGAAGCCTAAACCCTAGTTTATGAGTTGCTTCTTAAGGGGCTGATTTGGATCCATATGTTTCATGCTATGGTTAGGTTTACCTTAATACTTGTTTTGTAGTTGAGGATGCTTGCAAGAGGGGTTAATCATAATTGGGATGCTTGTCCAAGGAAGGGCAGCACCCAAGCAATGGTGCACCCACATATCAAATTATCAAAGTACCGATCACGAATCATATGAACATGATGAAAACTAGCTTGACGATAATTCCCATGTGTCCTCGAGAGTGTTTTACTTTATATAAGAGTTTGTCTAGGCTTTTCCTTTGATACAAAAGGGATTGGGCCATCTTGATGCACCCTATTTACTTTTACTATTTGTTACCCGTTACAAATTACCTTATCACAAGACTACCTGTTACCGATAATTTCAGTGCTTGCAGAGAATACCTTGCTGAAAACTGCTTGTCATTTCCTTCTGCTCCTCGTTGGGTTCGACACTCTTAGTTATCGAAAGGACTATGATAGATCCCCTATACTTGTGGGTCATCATCCCTGGGCCTCACGGGGGCTCCCACCCATGTCCTAGTGGAGGCGCCATGCTCCGCGCTAGTAGGAAGACAAGAAGACTACTATAGGTGACTGACACGGTTGTTCTTTTGCTTGCTTTCCGTAGCTGGTTTGCAACTTCTTGAGTGGAATTTGAAGTTTTTCTCGTCTCGTTTTGAGGGTTGGGAAATTTCTTCTCCTTGCATCATTCTCTCTTCTAGGTCTTGCCTTAGGGGGAGTGGTAGTTGCCCGTCGCTCCTCATCGCGCGTCCCGGGTGTGGGGGCTGGGCGGGTGCATGCGCGCTCTGGCCCGCCCGCGAACACACGTCGCCAAAGCTTAGGTGTGTGTGCGCTCGGGCCCGCCTGTGAACACACCTTGCCAAAGCCTCAGTACCCTAGCCTTTTGGCATCTTCATCCTCATGCGACGCTCTCAAACGAGCTCAAGGGCACGACGCCTCCGGAGGTTTCCTAATCCTATAGTTGTAAGGCATGCTCTCGTGGCAGGGGAGTGCACCACAAGAATATGAAGCTAAGTTGCCCCAACCACAATCAAGAGCAATGGGGTATCGCAATGCAACATAAAAATGATAATGTAATGGCACAAGCGCCATAGTTCATTACATGCCCAGGCAGGGCCTTCTACTTCTTCTTGAACGAGGAAGAAAGGAACAAAATCAAGCCACATGACTACAGTGGCTCTCGATGCCAGGCCTCAGTAGCGCTCGTTCTTAGTCGGTGTCCTCCTCCTGCTTCATCGGGGCATGGCGGCGACGCGGCTTGTCACCCTCCCTAGTATGAGGCCGGCGACGCGGCGGTTCATCGTAGTCACTGCCGCTGGTGCTCTTCTCGGAGGAGGAGCCATCGCTGCTGGAGGCAGCACAACTGTCGCCAAGGGCAAGCTCACCACCAGCGATGGCGCCACCCTCTGGCCGTCGTCATTGTCACGAAAGTCGTCGTCGCTGTCGCTTTCTAGGAAGCACCCCGCGCACTGGCCGTCTCCCCCAAACATCCCCTGACATAGAGGATTGTGATGCCATCATACCTAAAGTGGAGGGTGCACCTTCCGTGCAGGCCCCGCGCATGGGTGAACGGCTGCCACCCACGATTCGGGAACACGTTGCCGGCGGTGGTGACCTCGACCTCCACTCATGAGGCCTTGCTACAGCAGCCGTCGGCCTGCAGCCAGAGATCGTCGGGCCCCCGGTCGATAGCCTACCCGCGAAGAAGCGTGGAAGTTGGAACCAGATGCCTGCCGGCCTCTCCGACCACACGACGAACTCTGGGGGTGCATCTGCCGTGTGGGATCGCGGGTGCAGCGTCCGAACGGCCACTATGCACCTTACCTCGTCACCGTGGCCAACCTGGCTGCGACAACTTCCGCCACGGGAGGGCACGCCCCCACGGCTACCGAAGGTGGCTCCATCCCTTGAAGGGGTACGCCCATGGCCACGGGGAGCCACTGTCGGCGTCATGGCGTGCTTATGGGGGCGTCTGCGGCCTCTCTTGGGAGGCGACGAGTCTGGCCCCTTCTTCGGAGCCTTCCCCTTCTCCGCGGCCGAAAACCTTCTCACTGGCGCCGTGGACTCACTGGCAAGATGGTGGGACAGAAAGGAAGAAGGAGGAGCAAGCAGCGAGAAGACAGAGATGAGTAGGGGGCTCCGCCCCCTCCCATTTATAACCAGACAGAGGCCAACCTCCGGCCTCCCACGATTCCAAGTAATGATGGTTTTTCTGCATGAAGCAGGCAGTTGTCAAGTCAGACATTTGCGGAGGCAGCATGGGGAAGTGGAGACACCCACGTCCCATCAAGCACCATGTGTCGACTTGGCCCGTAGGTGATTGGGGCCTATGGCGCTTCGCCCTTGCTCTTTGGCTTCGCCTCGAAGCCAAGTCCGAGCGCGCCTTGGGCCCGGGGGCTACTGTCGGTGTTCTGGGAACCAGGTACCCAGACTTGCCTACCTGCGCCCACGGCATGGCTCCTTCGACGGCCTGGTACGGCCCACCTTCAGCAGCAACAAGACAAGACCCTCGCGAAGCGGACGACACCAAGACCTCCGGAGGGAGCGACCTTCCTAGGCTGGCTCCCGAGGAGCGGAGATTTCTATGCAAGCACCCATCTCATGAGGTTTGGGTAACGCAAGCCATGACGACCAAGGCAAGGCGGGCGCCAGCGGGCGCAGAGCAGCAGGTTTCCTCTTTGGTGCTAAGGAGGCAAGCGTAGGCGCGGGTCCCGAGGAATCGGCCAAAGGTTTCCATTCCCGTGCAACAAGACCAAGACCGCCAGGACGGCAGGACAGATGTCATCACCGAGCCCACTGCGGTGTCACAAGCAGAAGCTTTGCAGGCGAAGACTACCTTTTGTCAAGATAGGATGTACTACTTGTCCTCCTTCAAAATTGGCCACTGTGGGATCCATTCCCACCTTCGTTCGGCGTAAGAGAACCAAGGCCACTATAAATATAGCTTAGCCACCATCATAGGAGGGGATCGAATCCTTAGCTCACACCCACAGAAGAACATTACCTCCTGATCTAGTTCTTCCTCTATACCGGTTCATCCTCAGCCCCTCGCGAGGCTAATCCACCCAAAAGTAGGAGTAGGATCTTACACCGCAAGGTGGCCCGAACCTGCGTAAACTGTCGTGTCCCTTTCCTTTCTTGTTCATCGAGTTGGGTCATGAGAATGACGAATTGGTTGGCTAGAGAGGTTGAGTTCTTCGCACACGCCCCACAGTTCGAACCTTTCTTGGGTCTGCGGAGCCCTGAATCCAACAAGAACACTTGATGTATGTCTTGCGTGGGATACCCGTGGTGCCAATGGGGTGTTCTATTGATTCACTTGATGTATGTTTTGGCACTCAACTCGCGGATTCCCGAGGTGACATTGGGGTAATATATGCATAGGGTTTGATGCATGTTTTCGTCCTTGTTTCTCCGGTAGGAATCTTGGGGCACTGTTTGAGGTTCTTTATGTAGGATTGAATATTATGAATCTGAAGTTGTTTGATGCATATTGTATAAGTGACCCATGGATACTTGTGGCTATGTTGGAGTATCTAGGTGAAATTAGGATTGATTGATGTGTGTCATATGGTGTTATTTTACTACGAACTCTAGGGCTGTCTGTGATACTTCTAAAAATAGCCCAATGGATTGATCGAAAAGAATAACTTTGAGGTGGTTTTGTAGCATACAAGCAATCTCATCTTATGTTATCCGTGATAGGAACATTGGAGTGACTTTTGTCGCACGTTGAGGGATTTCCATATGATTTAATTATGTTATCATTGTTGAGAGAACTTGCACTAGTGAAAGTATGAACCCTAGGCCTTGTTTTCAAGCATTGCAATACCGTTTTCGCATCGTTTCCTTACTAGTTACTTTGCCCTCTTTGTATTTTCAGATTACAAAAACTTATATCTACCATCCATATTGTACTTGTATCACCATCTCTTCACCGAACTAGTGCACCTATACAATTTACCATTGTATTGGGTGTGTTGGGGACACAAGAGATTGTTTGTTATTTGGTTGCAGGGTTGTTCGAGAGAGACCATCTTCATCCTACGCCTCCCATGGATTGATAGACCTTAGGTCATCCACTTGAGGGAAATTTGCTACTGTCCTACAAAACTCTGCACTTGGAGGCCTAACAACGTCTACAAGGATAAAGTTGCAAGTAGACATGAGGTAACCCTGGTGAGCACAAGACACCAGGGCGCTAGGTACCTTTATGACTCAGTTTTTCTTCCGTTTGCTTGTTACCCAAGATAAAAATCTTTATATACCCCCCGAACCTATTGACCACTATATCGTGGAGAAATCTTTTGTTTTCATTTCCTGATAGATCTGAAAGTATGTCGTCTCAAGATTCCGACGAAGAGTGCCCTTTTTCTTGGCAGCATTTAGACAAATCTTTTAGAAAAGAATGTTCCATTTTTTTTATGATGATTATGTAGAAGCCTTTGAAACACTTAAGAAATCCTTAATTTCTGCACCTATTGTTCGACCACCGGATTTGAACTTGCCTTTTGAAATTATGTGTGATGCTAGTGATTATGTTGTTGGTGTTGTTCTAGGACAGAGAGTTGATAAGAAACTAAATGTTATTCATTATGCTAATAAACTCTAGATAGTGCCCAAAGAAATTATGCTACTACTAAAAAAGCATTTTTAGCAGTGGTGTTTTCTTGTGATAAATTCAGATCTTACATTGTTGATTCTAAAGTGATTGTTCACACTGATCATTCTGCTATAAAATATCTTATGGCAAAGAAAGATGCTAAACCTAGATTCATTAGGTGGGTTCTCTTGCTGCAAGAATTTGACTTACATATCACTGATAAAAAGGGAGCTGAGAACCCCATAGCTGATAACTTGTCTAGGTTACAAAAATATTCTTGATGACCCACAACCTATTAATGATAGTTTTCCTGATGAGAAATTAGTTGTAATAAATGTTTCTCATAACACTCCTTGGTATGTGATACGTCCATTTTGCATCATGTTTTTATATCGATATTTATTGCATTATGGGCTGTTATTACACATTATGTCAAAACACTCATGCCTATTCTCTCTTATTTTACAAGGTTTACATGAAGAGGGAGAATGCCGACAGTTGGAACTCTGGGCAGGAAAAGGAGCAAATATTAGAGACCTATTCTGCACAACTCCAAAAGTCCTAAAACTTCACGGAAGTCAGTTTCATAATATATAAAATATATTGGGCGAAGGAAGCACCAAAGGGGGGCCACCCACCATCCATGAGGGTGGGGGCGCGCCCCCTGCCTCGTGGGCCCGCTGGCAGGCCTCCAGTGCCCATCTTTGGCTATATGAAGTCCTTCGCCCTTGAAAAAATCATAAGCAAGCTCTCAGGACAAAACTTCGCTGCCACGAGGCGAAACCTTGGCAGAACCAATCTAGGGCTCCGACGGAGCTATTCTGCCGGGGAAACATCCCACCGAGAGGGGAAATCATCACCATTGTCATCACCATCGATCATCTCATCGGGAGGGGGTCAATCTCCATCAACATCTTCACCAGCACCATCTCATCTCAAACCCTAGTTCATCTCTTGTATCCAATCTTTGTCCCAAAACCTGAGATTGGTACCTGTGGGTTGCTAGTAGTGTTGATTACTACTTGTAGTTGATGCTAGTTGGTTTACTTGGTGGAAGATCATATGTTCAGATCATTTATGCATATTAATACCCCTCTGATTATGAACATGAATATGATTTTTGAGTAGTTACATTTGTTCTTGAGGACATGGGAGAAGTCTTGCTATAAGTAGTCATGTGCATTTGGTATTCGTTCGATATTTTGATGAGATGTATGTTGTCTTCCCTCTGGTGGTGTCATGTGAACGTCGACTACATGACACTTCACCATTGTTTGGGCCTAGGGAAAGGTATTGGGAAGTAATAAGTAGATGGTGGGTTGCTAGAGTGACAGAAGCTTAAACCCTAGTTTATGCGTTGCTTCGTAAGGGGCTAATTTGGATCCATATATTTCATGTTATGGTTAGGTTTACCTTAATACTTCTTTTATAGTTGCAGATGCTTGCAATAGGGTTAATCATAAGTGGGATACTTTTCCAAGGAAGGGCAGTACCCAAGCACCGGTCCCCCCACATATCAAATTATCAAAGTACCGAACATGAATCATATGAGCGTGATGAAAAGTAGCTTGACGATAATTCCCATGTGTCCTCGGGAGCGCTTTCCTTTATATAAGAGTTTGTCCATGCTTGTCCTTTGCTACGAAAAGGATTGGGCCATCTTGCTGCACCTTATTTACTTCTGTTAGTTGTTACCCATTACAAATTACCTTATCACAAAACTATCTGTTACCGATAATTTCAGTGCTTGCAGAGAATACCTTACTGAAAACCGCTTGTCATTTCCTTCTGGTCCTCATTGGGTTCGACGCTCTTACTTATCAAAAGGACTATGATAGATCCCCTATACTTGTGGGTCATCAAGACTCTTTTCTGGCGCCGTTGTCGGTGAGTGAAGCGCCTTTGGTAAGTGGAATTTGGTAAGGAATAGTTTATATAGTGTGCTGAAATTTACTGTCACTTGTTACTATGGAAAGTAATCCTTTGAGGGGCTTGTTCGGGGTATCTTCGTCCCGACCAGTAGATCAAAGAGTTGCTCCTCAACCTACTGAAAATGTTTACTTTGAAATTCCTTCGGGTATGATAGAGAAACTACTAGCTAATCCTTTTACAGGAGATGAAACATTGCATCCCAGTTTGCACTTAATCTATGTGGGGGAAGTTTGTGGATTATTTAAGATTGCAGGTATGCCCGAGGTTGTTATCAAGAACAAGGTCTTCCCTTTATCTTTGAAGGGAAAGGCATTGACATGGTTTAGGCTATGTGATGATATGGGATCATGGAACTACGACCGATTGAAATCGGAATTTCATCAGAAGTTTTATCCTATGCATCTGGTTCATCGTGATCATAATTATATATATAATTTCTGGCCCCGCGAAGGAGAAAGCATTGCTCAAGCTTGGGGGAGGCTTAAGTCAATGTTATATTCCTGCCCCAATCATGAGCTCTCAATAGAAATTATTATTCAAAAAATTTATGCTCGGCTTTCTCTCAATAATCGCTCCATGCTCGTTACTTCTTGTACTGGATCTTTTATGATGAAGACTATTTAATTCAAATGGGATTTATTGGAAAGAATTAAACGCAACTCTGAAGATTGGGAACTTGACAAAGGTAAGGAGTCAGGTATAACACCTAAGTTTGATTGTGTTAAATCTTTTATGCATACCGATGCTTTTTGTGAATTTAGCACTAAATATGGACTTGACTCTGAAATAGTAGCTTCTTTCTGTGAATCATTTGCTACTCATGTTGATCTCCCTAAGGAGAATTGGATTAAATATCATCCTCCCATTGAAGTAAAAGTAGTTGAACCTATTAAAGTTGAAGAAAAGACTATCACTTATAATGTTGACCCTATTGTTCCTACCGCTTATATTGAGAAACCACCTTTCCCTACTAGAATAAAGGATCATGCTAAAGCTTTACCTTTCCCACACCCAAACCCTCTGAGGAAATTAAGGTTGAACCTAGTATTTCTATGGTTAAAGATATCTTGTCCGATAATATTGATGGGCATGTTATTTACTTGTGTGATGAAGCTGCTAGAATTGCTAGACCTGATACTAAAAATAAACATAGACCTGTTGTAGGCATGCCTGTTATTTCTGTTAAAATAGGAGATCATTGCTATCATGGCTTATGTGATATGGGCTCTAGTGCTAGTGCAATACCTCATTCTTTATATGAAGAAATCATGCATGATATTGCACCAGCTGAGTTAGAAGGTATTGATGTTACAATTAAGCTTGCCAATAGAGATACAATTTCACCGGTTGGTTTTGTTAGAGATGTTGAAGTATTGTGTGGGAAAGTTAAATATCCTGCTAATTTTCTTGTTCTTGGTTCCCCACAAGATAACTTTTGTCCCATTATATTTGGTAGACCCTTCTTGAATATTGTAAATGCTAAGATAGACTGCAAAAAGGATATTGTTTCTGTTGGTTTAGGGGATATGTCTCATGATTTTAATTTTGCTAAATTTCATAGACAACCCCATGATAAAGAATTGCCTAGTAAAGATGAAATTATTGGTCTTGCTTCTATTGCCATGCCTCCTAATGATCCTTTAGAACAATATTTTCTAGAGCATGAAAATGATATGTTTATGAATGAAAGAAGGGAAATAGATGAAGTATTCTTTAAACAGGGACCTATTTTGAAACACAATTTGCCTATTGAAATTCTAGGGGATCCCCCTCCACCCAAGGGTGATACCATGTTTGAGCTTAAACCACTACCTGATACTCTTAAATATGCTTATCTTGATGAAAATAAGATATATCCAGCTATTATTAGTGCTAACCTTTCAGAGCAATAAGAAGAGAAATTATTGAAAACTCTGAAGAAGCACTGTGTCGCTATTGGATATACTCTTGATGATATTAAGGGCAATCGTCCCACACTATGCTAGCACAAAAAAATTTGGAGAAAGATGCTAAACCGGTTGTTGATCACCAACGATGGTTAAATCCTAAGATGAAAGAAGTGGTAAGAAAAGAAATACTAAAGGTTCTGGAGGCACGTATAATTTATCCCGTTGTTGATAGTCAGTGGGTAAGTCATCTCCATTGTGTCCCTAAGAAGGGAGGTATTATTGTTGTTCCTAATGATAAATATGAATTGATCCCACAAAGAATTGTTACAAGCTATAGAATGGTAATTGACTTCCGCAAATTAAATAAAGCTACTAAAAAGGATCATTACCCTTTACCTTTTATTGATCAAATGCTAGAAATATTATCTAAACATACACATTTTTGCTTTCTATAGGGTTATTCTGGTTTCTCTCAAGTACCTGTGTCAAACGAGGATCAGGAAAAATGTCGCTTTTACTTACCCTTTCGGTACTTTTGTTTATATACATATTCCTTTTGGTTTATGTAATGCACCTACTACCTTTTTCAAAGATGTATGACTGCTATATTCTCTGACTTTTGTGAAAATGTTGTTGACGTTTTCATGGATGATTTTTCCATATATGGAACTTCTTTTGATGATTGCTTAAGCAACCTTGATCGAGTTTTGCAGAGATGTGAAGAAACTAATCTTGTCTTGAATTGGGAGAAGTGCCACTTTATGGTTAATGAAGGTATTGTCTTGGGGCATAAAATTTCTGAAAGAGGTATTGGAGTTGATAAAGCTAAAGTTGACACTATTGAAAAGATGTCGTGTCCAAAGGACATTAAAGGTATAAGAAGTTTCCTTGGTCTTGCCGGTTTTTATAGGAGGTTCAAGACTTCTCAAAAATCTCCAGGCCTCTGACTAATCTCTTACAAAAATATGTTCCTTTTGTCTTTGATGATGATTGTGTAGAAGCATTTGAAATACTTAAGAAAGCCTTGATTTCTGCACCTATTGTTCAACGTCTGATTGGAACTTACCCTTTGAAATTATGTGTGATGCTAGTGATTATACTGTAGGTGCTTCTCTAGGACGAAGAGTTGATAAAAAATGAAATGTTATTCAATATGCTAGTAAAACTCAAGACAGTGCCCAAAGAAATTATGCTACTACTGAAAAATAATTTTTAGCCATTGTATTTTCTTGTGATAAGTTCAGACCTTATATTGTTGATTCTAAAGTAACTGTTCACACTAATCATGCTGCTATTAAATATCTTATGGAAAAGAAAGATGCTAAACCTAGACTTATTAGATGGGTTCTCTTGCTACAAGGATTTGATTTGCATATCATTGAAAGAAAGGGAGGTGAGAACCCCATTGTAGACAACTTTTCTAGGATAGAGAATGTTCTTGATGACCCACTACCTATTGATGATAGCTTTCCTCATGAACAATTAGTTGTCATAAATGCTTCTCATACTGCTCCATGGTATGCTGATTATGCCAATTACATTGTTGCTAAATTTATACCACCTAGTTTCACACACCAGCAAAAGAAAAAGAATTTTCTATGATTTAAGACATTACTTTTGGGATGACCCACACCTTTATAAAGAAGGAGTAGATGGTGTTATTAGACGTACTATACCTGAGGATGAACATGAATAGATCCTACGCAACTGTCACTCTGAGGCTTACGGAGGACACCATGCTAGAAATAGAACTGCACATAAGGTATTGCAATCTGGTTTTTATTGGCCTACTTTTTCAAGGATGCTCGTAAGTTTGTCTTGTCTTGTGATGAATGTCAAAGAATTGCTAATATTAGTAGACATCAAGAAATGCCTATGAATTATTCACTTGTTATTGAACCATTTAATGTTCGGGGCTTTGACTATATGGGACCGCTTCCTTCCTCTAATATGCTTCATACACATATTTTAGTTGTTGTTGATTACGTTACTAAGTGGGTAGAAGCTATTCCAACTAGTAGTGCTGATCATAACACCTCTATTAATATGCTTAAAGAAGTTTATTTTCCAAGGTTTGGAGTCCCTAGATACTTAATGACTGATGGTGGTTCACACTTTATTCATGGTGCCTTTCGCAAAATGCTTGCTAAGTATGATGTTAATCACAGAATTACATCTCCATATCACCCACAGTCTAGTGGTCAAGTAGAACTAAGTAATAGAGAGATTAAATTAATTTTGCAAAAGACTGTTAATAGATCTAGAAAGAATTGGTCCAAGAAACTTGATGATGCATTATGGGCCTATGGAACTGCATACAAAAATCCTATGGGTAGGTCTCCATATAAAATGGTGTATGGAAAAGCATGTCACTTACCTCTTGAACTAGAACATAAGGCATATTGGGCCATTAAAGAGCTCAATTGTGACTTCAAACTTTCCGGTGAGAAGAGACTATTTGACATTATCTCACTTGACGAATGGAGAACCCAGGCCTATGAGAATGCCAAACTGTTTAAAGAAAAAGTTAAAAGATGGCATGACAAAAGGATACAAAAACGTGAGTTTAATGTAGGTGATTATGTATTGTTATACAACTCTCATTTAAGGTTTTTTGCAGGAAAACTCCTCTCTAAATGGGAAGGTCCTTACGTTATCGAGGAGGTCTATCGTTCCGGTGCTATAAAAATCAACAACTTCGAAGGCACAAATCCCAGGGTGGTGAACTGTCAAAGAATCAAACATTATATCTCAGGTAATCCTATAAATGTTGAAACTAATATTATTGAAACCATAACCCCGAGG
Source organism: Triticum dicoccoides (assembly GCF_002162155.2). Classification (NCBI taxonomy): domain Eukaryota; kingdom Viridiplantae; phylum Streptophyta; class Magnoliopsida; order Poales; family Poaceae; genus Triticum; species Triticum dicoccoides. The sequence continues at coordinate 391,980,038 of NC_041392.1, forward strand.
AGTATATAAGGGACACCTTCCAGAACGTTTCAACCTCCGAAAAGGAATAGGTATGTGGTACGGTAAGTAAACCGACTCCAAAACAGTTCTAATAGCAATTTTTCTCCGTTTTGGAATATTTAAGAAAATAGGAAAATAAGAAGCAGTCCGGAAAGGACACAAGGCTTCCACGAGGGTGGAGGGCGCGCCCTACCCCCTGGGAGAGCCCCCTGCCTCGTGGGCACCTTGTGTGCCCACCGGAATCTGTTTTCTTCCACTATACTTCTTTTAGTCGGTAAAAATTCATTATATAATCTCTCGAAGGTTTTGACTACCGTATCACGCAAATATCTTATGTCTTTGTTTCGAGCTATTTTTCTGACAGATCTAGATCGCCATGACGTCTTCATGTGCCCCCAAGGACAAGTTCTTTGAGAAGGTCATCAACCCCTACCTCGCGGAGGTGCTGCAACACCCTCAAACCACTGAGATGCGTGAGGGGTTGCTCCACATCCGTGATGTTAAGGGACCAAGGAGGACCGGAAGCGTGGAGACAAGACTCGAAGCAATGGAGCAACAAGTTTTCATGTGCCAAGAGATGGTGGAACGCGGACTCGACGCCAACAACATAATGATCATGGAGTTCACCAACAACACCAAGCAAGATGCCAGGAACATCGGGGAGACCATCTTCAAGCTTCACGAGAAAATCGAGCATGTCCAAGCCCATATCTATGACCTGCAAAACCAAAATTGTGAGTATGAATATAGATTCAAGAGGATGAGTTTGGCTGCATATTCAAGGATCCTGGACACTCGATCATCCTTCTATAATGGTGAGCCTATGCCTTTGAAGATGGACCACAAGCCTACATCATCAACAACTCCATCATCACCACCTCCGAGGAAGGAGAGATAAACACATGGGTATGGGCACTCCCCTTGGCAACTGCCAAGCTTGGGGGAGTGCCCCGGTACCTTATCACCATCAAACTTTTATCTTTACCGTTTTTCTTAGTTCGATCCTTTTGGTAATATCTTGATCTAGTAGAATAAGGTTTAGTATGATTTAGTTTTGAGTTTTGCTTTATGATCCTTCTATATAATCGAGTCCGTGAGCCATATATAATAAAGATTAGTGTTGAGTCAAGGGCTTTGCCATCTTGCTATGATCTTGAGGGAATAAAAGTAAGAATAAAAAGAAATAAATATATCATATTGATCTTATGGAGAGTAATGATTTCACATATAAAGAGTATGATGAATAAAAGTTGTTGAGAGTTGACAAGCATAGTTTTGGTCATCGTTGCAATTAATAGGAAGTAATAAAGAAAGAGAGGTTTTCACATTTAAATATACTATCTTGGACATCTTTTATGATTGTGAGCACTCATTAAAATATGACATGCTAAAAGGTTGATGTTGGACAAGGAAGACAACGTAATGGGTTATGTTTTCTTACATTTGAAATAAATTATATTGTCATGGATCATCCAACATGTTGAGCTTGCCTTTCCCCCTCATGCTAGCCAAATTATTTGCACCAAGTAGAGATACTACGTGTGCTTCCAAATATCCTTAAACCCAGTTTTGCCATGAGAGTCCACCATATCTACCTATGGATTGAGTAAGATCCTTCAAGTAAGTTGTCATTGTTGCAAGCAATAAAAATTGCTCTCTAAATATGTATGATTTATTAGTGTGGAGAAAATAAGCTTTATACGATCTTGTGATGTGGAAGAAATAAAAGCGACGGACTGCATAATAAAGGTCCATATCACAAGTGGCAATATAAAGTGACGTTCTTTTGCATTAAGATTTTGTGCATCCAACCATAAAAGCACATGACAATCTCTGCTTCCCTCTGCGAAGGGCCTATATTTTATTCTTGTCTTATACTTCATACAAGAGTCATGGTGATCTTCACCTTTCCTTTTTACATTTTATCCTTTGGCAAGCACTGTGTGTTGGAAAGATCCTGATATATATAGCTAACTGGATGTGTGTTTTCATGAACTATTATTGTTGACATTACCCTTGAGGTAAAAGGTTGGGAGGCAAAACTATAAGCCCCTATCTTTCTCTGTGTCCGATTAAAACTTCATACCCATAAGTACTGCGTGAGTGTTAGCAATTGTGAAAGACTAAATGATAGTTCAGTATGTGGACTTGCTGAAAAGCTCTTATATTGGCTCTAAGAATGATCATGATGCCCTCATGTCCGTAGTTTATTTTATCGACACCTCTATCTCTAAACATGTGGACATATTTTTCGATGTCGGCTTCCGCTTGAGGAAAGCGGGGTCTAAGCTTGGGGGAGTTGATACGTCCATTTTGCATCAAGTTTTTATATAGATATTTATTGCATTATGGGCTATTATTACACATTATGTCACAACACTCATGCCTATTCTCTCTTATTTTACAAGGTTTACATGAAGAGGGAGAATGTCGGCAGCTGGAACTCTGCGCTGGAAAAGGAGCAAATATTAGAGACCTATTATGCACAACTCCAAAAGTCCTGAAACTTCACTGAAGTCAGTTTCAGTATAGATAAAAAATATTGGGCGAAGGAAGCTCCAGAGGGGGGCCACCCACCATCCACAAGGGTGGGGGCGCGCCCTACCGCCCTGGGCGCGCCCCCCTGCCTCGTGGGCCCGCTGGTAGGCCTCCGGTCCCCATCTTTGGCTATATGAAGTCTTTCGCCCTGGAAAAAATCATAAGCAAGCTCTCGGGATGAAACTCTGCCGCCACGAGGCGGAACCTTGGCGGAATCAATCTAGGGATCCAGCGGAGCTGTTCTACCAGGGACACATCCCTCCGGGAGGGGGAAATCATCACCATCGTCATCACCATGGATCCTCTCATCGGGAGGGGGTCAATCTCCATCAACATCTTCACCAGCACCATCTCATCTCAAACCCTAGTTCATCTCTTGTTTCCAATCTTTGTTCCAAAACCTGAGATTGGTACCTGTGGGTTGCTAGTAGTGTTGATTACTCCTTGTAGTTGATGCTAGTTGGTTTACTTGGTGGAAGATCATATGTTCAGATCCTTTATGCATATTAATACCCCTTTGATTATGAACATGAATATGATTAGTGAGTAGTTACATTTGTTCCTGAGGACATGGGAGAAGTCTTGCTATAAGTAGTCATGTGAATTTGGTATTCGTTCGATATTTTGTTGAGATATATGTTGTCTTTCCTCTAGTAGTGTCATGTGAACGTCGACTACATAACACTTCACCATTGTTTGGGCCTAGGGGAAGGCATTGGGAAGTAATAAGTAGATGATGGGTTGCTAGAGTGACAGAAGCTTAAACCCTAGTTTATGCGTTGCTTCGTAAGGGGCTGATTTGGATCCATATGTTTCATGCTATGGTTAGGTTTACCTTAATACGTCTTTTGTAGTTGCGGATGCTTGCTATAGGGGTTAATCATAGGTGGGATGCTTGTCCAAGGAAGGGCAGTCCCCAAGCACCGGTCCACCCACATATCAAATTATCAAAGTAGGGAACGCGAATCATATGAGCGTGATGAAAACTAGCTTCACAATAATTACCATGTGTCCTCGGGAGCACTTTCCTTTATATAAGAGTTTGTCCAGGCTTGTTGTTTGCTACAAAAAGGATTGGGCCATCTTGCTGCACCTTATTTACTTTTGTTATTTGTTACCCGTTACAAATTACCTTATCACAAAACTATCTGTTACCGATAATTTCTGTGCTTGCAGAGAATACCTTACTGAAAACCGCTTGTCATTTCCTTCTTCTCCTTGCTGGGTTCGACACTCTTACTTATTGAAAGGACTACGATAGATCCCCCATACTTGTGGGTCATCAGTATGCTGACTATGCTAATTACATTGTGTAAGTGCATCTAGTGCCACCCCTAGTTGGTTTTGGAGTATTGACGACAAACCTAGTTGAGGGACTAATATGTTTGTGAGAATTGCAGGATAACATAGGTAGAAGTCCCTCATTGATTCGGTTTTACTACCAGAGATGACCCCTAAAACTGTATGAAGACATTGAAGTCAAAGGTGGTATATGAAGATATTCACATTGAAGTCTATGACAAGAGAAGACACTATATGAAGCCTATGGAGCTCGAAGACTTAGATCTTTCATAGTTCTTTTTCTTTTGTGTTGAGTCATAGGAACCACCGTACTGTTAAGTGGGGTCCAAGAGAACCAGTCAGAATGACTAAAGTGATGCCTAAACCAAAAACCTATGTCTTCGAGTGAAGACTATGAGAGCGAATCTTGTCCAGAGTCGGACAAGTCAGCTTTGCTTGTAGCCCAAGTAAAGTTGCCGTGTGAGTTTGAAATCTGACCGTTGGGACACGTGTCAGTTCCTTAGTGACCCAGGGTCATTTTGGACAAATCAGGTCGGGTTGCCAAGTGGCTATAAATAGCCCACCCCTACAACCATAAACGGTTGGCCGCTCAGATTGAAAGTACGGCTTTTGTCGTTTGAGAGCAACCCACCTCGAAGCCTTTGAGAGAGAATTCCTTGCGAGGATAAATCCCTAACCACTAGAGCCAGAGAGAATTGGGCATCACTTAAGTCTTCTTGTCTGTGTGATCTGAAGACTTATTACACTTGAGGACTGTGCATCCTCCAGCCGGTTAGGCGTCGCGTTCTGAGCATCCAAGAGACATTGTGGATTGCCAGTGAACAAAGTCTGTGAAGGTTTGGGAGTCTACCTTGAAGACTTACCAGAGTGATTGGGCAAGGTCTATGTGACCTTAGCTCAAGGAGAATACGGTGAGGACTGGGTGTCCTGAGCTGCGTGTTCAGGAGTGGGTGTCCGGGACTGTGTGTCCTAAGATTTAAATACCTAGCCGCTCCAACCAGACGTACAGTTGTCACAACAACTGGAACTGGTTCAACAAATCATTGTCTTCAACGAGTCACTGGTTTCATCTTCACTTCACTTTACTTACTGTTACTCCTTGTGAAGTCATTGTATGTTTGCTCTATCATTTGTCTTCACTGAGTGACTGCGTGTTCTGTTTGGCTTCACAATATCTTTCTACCTGATCCTTCTACCTAGCTGCTATTAGTCTTTGTGCTTTCACTTCATTGAATACTTGACTAGGGTTTGCCTAGTGTAGTCTACCTTCCGCTGCATGGTAATAGGTTTAATTTTATCATTTGTCTTCAAAACTCCCATGTTCTGAAGACTTTCATAAAAATCACCTATTCACCCCCCCTCTAGTCGATATAACGCACTTTCAATTGGTATCAGAGCAAGGTGCTCCCTTGTTCTGTGTGATTCGGTTTAACCACCTGGAGTTTTAGCTATGTCGACTGCAGGGATAATTAAAGTCTCCGCTGCGTGCCCCGTCTTCGATGGAACTGAATATCCCTACTGGAAGAATAAGATGCGCATGCATCTTGAAGCCATTGACGTCGACCTATGGTATGTCGTCGAGAACAGCGCTCCCAAGGCTGGAGAAGGTGTCACTGCTGCTGATGTCAAGAAATTCGTTCAATTGGACTCTACTGCCAAGAATATCATCTGTGGTCATCTGACCAAAGGACAGTATGGCCGTGTGAGTGCTTTGAAGACATCCAAACTGGTCTGGGACTGGCTCTCCAAGGTTAATGAAGGCATCTCAACCCAGAGAGATCAGAGAATCAGTGTCCTTCGCAACCTCTTCAATCGCTTCAAGCGAAATGACAATGAGAATGTCCAGCACACATTTGACCGACTCACTGACATCACAAATGAGCTTCAAGCCCTCGGCGCCACTGAGATTACCAAACACGGAGTCGTCAAGACGCTGCTGAGATCACTTGATAGTTTGTTTGACATCCTGGCCCTGATGATTCAAGAACGTCCTGATTTCAAGACACTCGATCCATCTGACATACTTGAGAGGCTCAACACACATGAGTTTCAGCTTTCAGAGAAAAGAGATATCTATGGTCCAAACTACGGGCAAACTCGTGCCTTGAAGGCAAAAGCTGTCTCCTCATCTGAAGAAGAATCTGACAGCAGTTCTGATGATCCTGAAGACATTGGAAGGGAACTTGCTATGCTTGTCAAGAAGTTCCAAAAATTCACCAAGAAGAAAGGCTTCAGAAAGTCTTCCCGATCAAGTTCAAGGAATGATGAAGCTGCTGCTCATGACTACAAGAGGAAAACATGTCACAAGTGCAAGAAACTTGGCCACTTCATCTCTGAGTGTCCACAGTGGGACAATGAGAACAAAAAGAAGAAGAAGAGTAAGGAATATGACTCTAACGATAAGAAGAAGAAGAAGAAATACTCAAAGTCTTCTTCCAAGTCTTCCTCAAAGTCTTCATCACACAAGAAGAGCTCATCTGGCAAGGCACGTGCGTTTGTTGGCAAGGAAATGGATTCAGAGGAGGAGTCTGCTTCTTAGGAGGCGGAGGTGGAGTCTGAGGAGGAATCCGACTCAGGCGTCACAAGTCTGGCTACATCATATGTTGCCAAGTCCATCTTCAACACTGAAGACAATGACTTCATCACCAACACCGATGCAAATGACAAGGACTACTCCGCTTCTACCTACTGCTTCATGGCACGCGGTGCCAAGGCAAACACACGCACTACTCACTATCAAACATCTAGTGATGATGACTCTGATTGTGGTTCAAAACCTAGCTACAAAACACTTGCTAAAATTGCAACTGAACAACAGAAAGCTATGGAACATATTCAAAAACTGTTAGACATAAGCGATGATCTGTTAGGTGCTGAAATGACTCGATCGAAATCCTTCATTAAAGACATAAAAAATCTTCACGTTAAGTATCAGGAACTTGAAAGTCGTCATGAAACTCTCTCAACAACTCATGAAAAGCTTTCCTATGATTATCTTCAAAGGAAGTGGGATCTTGAGAAATTGAGAGCGGTTCATGAAGATCTTCAAACGGAAAACGAGTCACTTCGCACCAAATAGATCAGTCCCGCTCAGGAAGGATTTGAACCACCATGTCTTAAATGCATTGAGCGTGATAATGCTACTTCTGTTGCTGAATGTTCCACTGCTACTGCTGTTGCAATATCTTCAACTATTGATGTGGTAACTAACCCCTCTGCTGAGGATACCACCGCTATTGCTGATGAGAATGCTAGGTTGAAGACATTGCTTGAAACAGGGATGTACAAAAGTCTTCAAGGGCATCAGACACTATGTGATGTCCTCAAAAAGAAGATTCTGAACCGAAACCCTAGGAAAGAGGGTGTTGGGTTAGTAAGGAAAATGAATGCAGATGGCTCTTACTGGAAACCTAAGCAGTACCCCAAAACCATGTGGGTTGCTGCAAAGGAACCTTCAGTAGATCCATCCAATCTAACTGGCTTCACTTGTGCTAACCCCATTATCATTGATGAATCCTTTGATGCAAACTATATACTGTTTAAGAATCAGAATGGTGAAGTGTTTGCCAGGTACATTGGTACTAACTGCAGGAATGGACCACCTATGAAGAAGATCTGGGTTCCGAAAAGGTGTCTAGAAAATCTTCCTGTGAATGTCTTCATGACACCTCACGTGAAGAAGACAAACCTCAGACCAAAGGCTTCATACGGTCCAAAGGCTTCATACAGACAGAGGACTCACCTGAGTCGCACTAACGCAAATGTTTTGTAGGGAAACCATACTCAGGCATATGAATATGAGAGCGGTTCATCAAACCGCCATGTTCATAAGACCAAGAACTATTCTTCTTATTCTTATGAGTACCATTGTCCGCCTGCAAGACTGTTTGCTAGGGCTTCAAAGCCAAAATTCTCAGATGCTACACTTAGACTTATTGCTTCTAAGCCACCCTTGAAGATGTGGGTGGCTAAGAAAGCTTAACTCTCTTTTGCAGGGAAAGATCTCCCGCAGAAAACCAAGATCGTCTGACGCTATTGCTGGGGACCTTAAACATCTTGTAGGTCACAAGATCAAATGCCCAAATGGTCTTACTATGTAGTTCGTAACTGAATTGCTTGCTACTCTCCCTATTAGTCCTAACCTGGATCTAAGCTTTCATAACCCACTGGTTCGTCAAATTTTTTTGCTTCACAATGCTCTTGGTGAAGCCTATCCCCCTAACTGCACTGTAGGGTATGACACCAGCGTCTTCAGAATGGATTATTGACAGTGGGTGTACAAATCACATGACTGGCAAAATAAGTCTTCTTATGGACTCAACCTTACGTCCATCCGACAAGAGCCACATCACATTTGCTGACACTGGTAAAAGTAAGGTATTGGGTCTAGGTAGAGTTGCAATCTCAAGGGATCAACACATGGATAAAGTCATGCTTGTTGAATCCCTTGGCTTAAACTTAATGTCTGTCTCAATGCTTTGCGATTTGAACATGATCGTAATGTTTGGAAAATATCGTTGCCTTGTACTAATGGAATCTGACAAGTCTCTAGTGTTTGAAGGGTATCGAAAAGATGATTTGTACGTGGTAGACTTCTCAGCAGGACCACAGCTTGCAGTATGTCTTCTAGCAAAGGCTTCAGAATGCTGGCTCTGGCATCGGAGGCTTGGACATGCTGGCATGAGGAACCTCGACACCCTTGCGAAGAAGAAGCATGTCATAGGCATCGAGGGCGTTAAGTTCAAGAAAGACCACTTATGCGGTGCCTGTGAAGCAGGGAAGATGACGAGGGCCAAACATCCCTCGAAGACAATCATGACCACAACTCGACCCTTCGAACTGCTTCACATGGATCTTTTCGGTCCCACTCATTACTCAACTCTTACTACTACTGCTTGCCTCTATGGCTTCGTTATTGTTGATGATTATTCTAGATATACTTGGGTGCACATAATCCTTTACAAGACTGAAGTGCAGGATGTCTTCAGACGCTTCGCCAATCGAGCTATGAACAATTTTGGCGCCAAGATAAAGCACATCAGAAGTGACAATGGCACTGAATTCAAGAACACTGGCCTTGATACATATCTTGATACATTGGGCATCACACATGAATTCTCAGCCCCGTACATGCCACAGCAGAATGGCGTCGTCGAACGCAAGAACAGAACACTAATTGAGATGGCCAGAACGATGCTAGATGAATACAAGACCCCAAGAAAATTCTGGCCCGAAGCCATTGATACTGCATGCCATACAATGAATCGTGTTTATCTTCACAAGCTACTGAACAAGACATCTTATGAGCTCCATACTGGCAAGAAGCCAAATGTTAGTTACTTCAGAGTATTTGGCGCAAGGTGCTGGATCAAGGACCCACATCACACCTCAAAATTTGCACCAAAAGCACATGAGGGTTTTATGCTTGGATATGGAAAGGATTCGCACTCCTACAGAGTCTTCAATCTCTTTCATTACAAAGTGGTTGAAACAGTGGATGTGCGGTTCGATGAGACCAACGGTTCACAAAGAGAGCAGCTGCCAAATGTGCTAGATGAAGTTCCATCCAGTGAATCAATCAAGTTAATGGGAACTGGAGAAATTATACCTTCTGAAGCTCATCCTGAAGAAGAACTTATCATTTCAGCACCTGATCAACATGAAGACAATGCTTAGCCTGAAGACATTCCTTCCAACAATGACAATGAACAGCAAGAGCAAAGTCTTCGCCCTGTACATCCTCGCATTGCCAATGAAGTGCAGATTGAAAGAATAATTGATAGCATCAATGCACCTGGTCCACTCACTCGTTCAAGGGCAACTCAGCTAGCAAATTTCTTTGAGCACTTCGCATTCGTCTCAATAGTAGAACCCAAGAAAGTTGAAGAAGCCTTCATGGAACCTGAATGGATTCAAGCTATGCAAGAAGAGCTTCAACAGTTTGAGCTGAATAATGTATGGGAACTGGTTAAGCGTCCTGATCCACGGAAGAACAATATAATAGGCACCAAATGGATATACCGCAACAAGCAAGATGAGCATGGTCAAGTTGTCAGAAACAAAGCTCGTCTCGTTGCTCAAGGATATACTCAAGTGGAAGGCATTGACTTCGATGAAACATTTGCTCCTGTGGCTAGACTTGAAGCCATACGCATACTGCTGGCCTATGCAAATCATCATAACATACTTCTATATCAAATGGATGTGAAGAGTGCCTTTCTCAATGGCAAGATTGAAGAAGAGGTGTATGTTGCACAACCGCCTGGCTTTGAAGATCCAAAACATCCTGACATGGTATACAAACTCAACAAGGCACTGTATGGCCTCAAACAAGCCCCTCGGGCCTGGTATGACACACTCAAATACTTCCTGAAGAGCAAAGGCTTCATACCTAGTTCCCTAGATCCCACTCTTTTCACGAAGACATATGATGGTGAACTGTTTGTGTGCCAAATATATGTGGATGACATTATCTTCGGCTGCACCAATCAGAAGTACAGTGAAGAGTTTGGATATATGATGCAAGAGCAATACCAGATGTCCATGATGGGGGAGCTGAAGTTCTTCCTCGGTCTTCAAATACGACAACAACGCAATGGCATCTTCATATCTCAAGAGAAGTATCTCAAAGATTGCCTGAAGAAGTTCGGTATGCAAGACTGCAAAGGCTTCACAACACCAATGCCAGCCAAACATCATCTGGGTCCTGGCGACAATGGTAAAGAGTTCGATCAAAAGGTATACCGCTCCATGATTGGTTCTTTACTTTATCTATGTGCATCTAGGCCAGATATTATGCTTAGTGTTTGCATGTGTGCTCGATTTCAAGCGGCACCAAAGGAGTCGCATCACTTAGCTGTGAAGCGAATTCTTCGATATTTGGCTCACACCCCAACTCTAGGATTATGGTATCCAAAGGGCTCAGAGTTTGATCTGCTTGGATTCTCGGATGCTGATTATGCTAGTGACAAAGTCGATCGCAAGTCTACATCAGGCACATGTCACTTTCTGGGACGATCACTTGTATGTTGGTCTTCAAAGAAGCAGAACTGTGTATCTCTCTCCACTGCTGAATCTGAATACATTGCTGCTGGATCTTGCTGCACTCAGCTTCTTGGATGAAGCAAACACTCAAGGACTATGGCATTCATCTGAAGCAAGTGCCACTTTACTGCGACAACGAAAGCGCCATCAAGGTTGCCAACAACCCAGTTCAGCACTCGAAGACAAAGCACATTGAAATTCGTCATCACTTTCTCAGAGATCATGTTGTGAAGGAAGACATTGATATCATACACGTCAACACTGAAGAGCAATCGGCAGATATCTTCACCAAGCCCTTGGATGAGAAGAGGTTTTGCAAGTTACGGTGTGAGCTAAATATCCTGGAATCCTCAAATGTCCTGTGATCAGGCACACATCCTAACCCTTATGCATATTGATGACTTAGATGTGCAACACACAAAGTAAAGTATATCTTCAATCAATGAAGACATACATTCTAAGTGTGAATACATTAATGTGGAATTTGACTTCGGAGCGCCACGATAATTGTGCGCCGTGTCTGGGTCTAATACTTCCTATACGGTGGGTAACGCCACCACCAAACATTCTATTTTGAAGTGTTTCACTCATGGCGTTACCTTGCAATGTCTTCACATTTGGTTTGGCTTCGATCTCAACATATTTTCATGATTATCTTCACTATGTTGATTATATATATATATATATATATATATATATATATATATATATATATATATATATATATATATAT
>NC_041392.1:391991664-392021397 GCF_002162155.2 Triticum dicoccoides
ACAACATTCACTTATAGCTATGTCTTCGTGTTGAATCTTTTGAACTAAGTGAATGTGATCGGACCCTAACCTCTCTATGCTTTCTATCTCAAACTCTATCTCTCCAAGTCATATGCATTCTATTGAAACTGTCGAATGTCTTCTCTGCGTCCTTGTTAGCAGAAGATACAGAGACAACCATTAAGTCCGTTTTCAATGCTCATTCCTCCACATGAAATCCGAAGAAGTAGGAACGACCACCCGACAATACAGGCGTGCGTGGGACGTGGAACAAACCCCAAAATTCCGCATAATGGCCACGTGTTCCTCAGATGCGAATCGCCGGGGGCACCTGTGTAGTAGCACAGTGCCACCCCTGTGCCTATAAATACACACTCACAGCGGTCATTATCTCTTCTTCCACCCTCGCACGAACCCTAGCGCCACCGCTAGCTCACTACAACGCCGGCGACGAAGCGCTTCTCTGTCGCAACCTCTCCGACGCCGTCTTCACGCCGACCGCGGACATCGTCCTCTCCGCCGTCGCCGTAGGTGTCCTCCGTCGCCAAGTTAGGGCACGAAAGAGTGAACTTCTCGGCCTCATCTCCCACTCCGTCTAGCAGTTCTCAGTGTGGTAAATAAAACTCCCTTTTTACAGCACCGTTGATCCTATTGATCTGTCACTTTCTACCACAAGCTGTTTCTGATTCACACAAGCTAGATCTCTCTCATACTGCATCTCATAACATGCCTAGTATATTCACTTGTGCTTCACAAAGTAGTTAGATTCCTCACTTGTACTGATCTGTGGATTCGTACAAATCTGGAACCAACTTCTTATCTATGAGTGAATGTCTTTGCACGATGAGGTCAATGTCTTCTAAACAGATTTATCTTCAAAATCTTCTGAGAATGCATATGACCTCTTCCCCTTCCCTCGCACCTTAATGCTGTCACAGGTACATGTCCGTGGGAGAATCCTTTGGTTCTCATAGTCTGCATTCATTTGCAGAATTCTTACAGCATCACATAAATTCTCCCGAAGCCAGTTCCTGTTGGTCCAGCAAACGAAAACCTTTGAAGCCTTTGAACATCTTGAAGCCTTTCAAGTTAAAGTTTATGGCTTCAGAGAAAGCAGCAAGGAAGGGTGGAAGAAAGCGTCGTGGTGAGACCTCCAGAGATCTGCCAGATGAACTCTCAGAAATGTACAAGACAGATCTTGAAGAGGATTAAAGTCAGCGCAAGACCCGAATCCAATGGATTCGAAGATATTGGGCAGAACAATGGTTCAAATACAGATTTGTGACCCAGGAGTATCCTGAGAAAAACGCCATCAAGAGACCGTGGGGAGACATTCTATTCAAGAATCTTCTACCCAGGTCCAGAGATGAAGCCATTGCTCAAGGCTTCTATCCATGCATGGTCCATGGACCACAGCCTGCTGATGCACACTCGTCTTCACTGCTATGGTGTCGTGACGACAATCTGTTCAAGCACAACTTCCAGTTTGCTCAGAACTCAGCGAAGCAGAACAAGAAGACTTTTGGGTTAGACTTCAACCCTGGTCCCTCATCTCCAAGGGCAGATGGCACACGACATGCAGAACCCAATGTCATAGGTCCTTTCGCCAACCTTGAAGGCCTCATCACCTACATCTTGGTTCAAGGGACTGCAGTGAATGAGCCTACAGCTGACACTGAGTCTGATGACGCGCCTGCAGTGCCGAAGCCAAAGCAGTTGAAGAAGCCAAAAGCTTCAAAGTCGGCCCCTTCACCAAAAATCTCAAGGGCGAAGCCATTGGCAACTGCACCTCCTGAAGACAGTGTGCAGTCTGAAGACTTATCACGTGTCTCCAAGCCCCAGAAGGCCAAGATGCCTCTGTCTCACACTGGCAAAGAGCTAATAGTTGCTGCCATTCTGCGCAACGACAATATTGATCTGTCAAGTGATGAAGATCTTGCAGATTACGCTCTTGAGAAACTCATCAAGAGCAAAGAAGAAGCAGAAATCTTCAATGATCTGCCTCTCTTTGATGTCACCATCATCCACAACTTCATTGACGAGTGGTTTGACATGACAAACATCAGCTTTGAAGATCTACAGCTACCCATTGGCCTCAGTGTCGCCTTCCAAGGCGCCATTGCTTCAGAACTTGCTATTGCCCATCGCATTGTTGAACTGAAGCAGAAGATTGACTATGAAAAGGCTCAGTTCAAGAAGCATATGGCCCAGCTCAGCGTGCAAGAAGTGAAAACTTCAAGACAATGATGCACGAGCTCAAGGAAGCCTTTGTGAAGAAGCGTGCAGAAGCTCAGGGTTCGCGTGAGCGCATGAAGACTCTGGCTGACAGATGTGTGCAAGCCTATAATGAGGCTGAGAAGCGCAAGGCACTTGGGCATCCTGGCTCGACCCCAGGATGGCCGCAAAGAAGAAGAAGAAGCCTGCTACGGCTGAACCTGATGCACCAAGGCAAGAAGCAGTTCCGATTGTCTTCCCAACTAGACTGACTGGCTCGAAGCCAAAAAGCCGGGTCAACAGCTTCAGAGCTCAAGAAGACAAGAACTGCTGAGGCTGAAGCCAGGAAGAGGAAACACTCTGAAGCCTCTCCTACTGCCCCCACCAAGAAAAAGAGAAAGACCAAGAAAGCTCGGGCTGCTCCCACAGAGCCCTTGATAGTTGAACCCATTTCTATGGTTCATCCTGACGCAGAACGTCAACTGACAGTTCATGAGCCTGCTTCCACAGAGGCTCCTGAAGCTGAAGACATTCCAGCAGCTGATCCCATCGCTGCTGAAGACATTGGTCATCATGACAATGTAGAAGATGATGCAGTCCTTCCTCAGTTTGAAAACAGCGAACTCATCAGCATTGGTCGTCCACTGACACCAATTGCACAGGATGCTTCATGGGCGGATCGCCCACAAGAGGAAGAAGACTATGAGGCCCAACCCACTCCACCTCCACAGGCGTCGTCTGCGTTACGCAGGCTTCGCAAAGGTCCAAGGCCTCAAGTCTCCGCTGAAGACATTCCGGCTACATCAGCCGCAGAAGAAGAAGTACTACAAGATCCCACTCCCCTGTTCCACCAAGAAGCAGTTCTCCAGGAGAACGTGCCTGTGACCGACTCTCCAGCTAGTCAAGTGGAGGATGAAAATCTTGAGGCTGCCACAACCAACAATGAAGCTAATGTGGAGCCCTCCCCAGCAAAAGCTTCAAAAGACAGCGAAGCCACTGATCCCGCCACTTCTATTCCTGAGTCTGCTGCCGGTCCCCAATTCAACTATCATGTTGAGCACAGGCCTCAGGTCCAGAAGCCAATCCCAAGACTGCCAAGGTTTCCAGGTCCTGCATCAGCACCTGGCTCCTTCAACATCAATGGCTTCAGGGCAGACAACACATTCTTCAATAGCTCCAGGGCAGATCAAGCTACACTCCGCCGTCTCGTATCAGCCCTCAGCCCGCAACCATCAGATCTTCTTGCCTAACGTGGACATGTCTACTGAAGCCATATATTCTGAGCCTGCCAAGCAACCTCTAAGTCTTCAGAATGCAGACCATCAGAGTTTTACTCAGAACGTTGAAGGCGTTGAAGCAGTTTCTTGGGTGTATCCTTTGGCTAACACTACACGTGCACCACACCCTGCTTCCACTGAAGCCACTAACAGTGCCACTGCTCCAAGACCCATGAAGTGCACTCGTGTTCTCAACGACCGAGAGCTTCTTGTGGCTCTACATCAGAAACATGATAGGCATCATGACTGGCTGAAGTGTCAGATGAAAAGCCTCTTGGTGGATGTTAATCGCACTCGAAATCTTGCCACCAAGAATGCTTTCGTTGCCCATGAAACCTGTCGCCGCACATGGAAAGGGCTCACGATGATGTGTTCTGAAGCACATGGATGGCTTCTCTGAGAGATTCAAGTTTGACTCGACACCTCCTCGAAGGGCTGTGCTGCTAGGAACTCCATCCCTTGAAGACCCTGAGTTCTCTTCCTCTGATGCCACAGTGACTGCCAGAATTATTGAGGAAGAAGACGATGCTACTTCACCGCCACCTCCTTCAGCACCTCCAAGCTCTTCTGCACCGCCAAACAACACCAACAACCCTGCTACTTCACCTACTCCTCATGGGAACGAGTAGAGGCTCTATGTCTTCAAACCTTTTTGGTCATTACTGACAAAAGGGGGAGAAGCATATGAGATTGATAGTCTTCAAGCGGGTCCATATGGGCGGGTGCTTTATATTTTGCTTCGTGCTTACAACTCTCGTTTTTGCTACATTTGGTTCTTATGAGTTGTAACACTTAAACTAGATGGTCGTCTGCTACTTATTTGCCACCCTGTTTTGCAAAGATAAATTCCGCATGTGCGACGATAAATTCCGCACTTAGCTCATTCTGCAGACGTCCATTTTCCATTATGCATGTCATTATCTTCATATACTTTCACATGCAGAGTGGATTGTCATCATAAGTTGAAGTGGATCTCCACAAGTACAACCTGCCATGTGCATTTGCATTCCAAAAGCAAATTAACTTATATGCACATCTTCAGGGGGAGCCCTTGCAACTTATGAAGACAATTCCTTATCCTTTACAATTTCACAGATTATATTCCCCATTGAAAACTTCAACTAGTTTGTCATCAATCACCAAAAAGGGGGAGATTGTAAGTGCATCTAGTGCCACCCCTAGTTGGTTTTGGAGTATTGACGACAAACCTAGTTGAGGGACTAATGTGTTTGTGAGAATTGTAGGATAACACAGGTAAAAGTCCCTCATTGATTTGGTTTTACTACCAGAGATGACCCCTAAAACTGTATGAAGACATTGAAGTCAAAGGTGGTATATGAAGATATTCACATTGAAGTCTATGACAAGAGAAGACACTATATGAAGCCTATGGAGCTCGAAGACTTAGATCTTTCGTAGTTCTTTTTCTTTTGTGTTGAGTCATAGGAACCACCGTACTATTAAGTGGGGTCCAAGAGAACCAGTCAGAATGACTAAAGTGATGCCTAAACCAAAAACCTATGTCTTCGAGTGAAGACTATGAGAGCGAATCTTCTCCAGAGTCGGACAAGTCAGCTTTGCTTGTATCCCAAGTAAAGTTGCCGTGTGAGTTTGAAATCTGACCGTTGGGACACGTGTCAGTTCCTTAGTGACCCAGGGTCATTTCGGACAAATCAGGTCGGGTTGCCAAGTGGCTATAAATAGCCCACCCCCTACAACCATAAACGGTTGGCTGCTCAGATTGAAAGTACGGCTTTTGTCGTTTGAGAGCAACCCACCTCGAAGCCTTTGAGAGAGAATTCCTTGCGAGGATAAAGCCCTAACCACCAGAGCTAGAGAGAATTGGGCATCACTTAAGTCTTCTTGTCTGTGTGATCTGAAGACTTATTACACTTGAGGACTGTGCATCCTCCAGCCGGTTAGGCGTCGCGTTCTGAGCATCCAAGAGACATTGTGGATTGCTAGTGAACGAAGTCTGTGAAGGTTTGGGAGTCCACCTTGAAGACTTACCTGAGTGATTGGGCGAGGTCTATGTGACCTTAGCTCAAGGAGAATACGGTGAGGACTGGGTGTCCTGAGCTGCGTGTTCAGGACTGGGTGTCCGGGACTGTGTGTCCTAAGGTTTAAATACCTAGCCGCTCCAACCAGACGTACAGTTGTCACAGCAACTGGAACTGGTTCAACAAATTATTGACTTCAACGAGTCACTGGTTTCATCTTCACTTCACTTTACTTATTGTTACTCCTTGTGAAGTCACTGTATGTTTGCTCTATCATTTGTCTTCACTGAGTGACTGCGTGTTCTGTTTGGCTTCACAATATCTTCCTACCTGATCCTTCTACCTAGCTGCTATTAGTCTTTGTGCTTTCACTTCATTGAATACTTGACTAGGGTTTGCCTAGTGTAGTCTACCTTCCGTTGCATGGTAATAGGTTTAATTTTATCGTTTGTCTTCAAAACTCCCATGTTCTGAAGACTTTCATAAAAATCTCCTATTCACCCCCCCCCCTCTAGTCGATATAACGCACTTTCACATTGTTGCTAAATATATACCACCTAGCTTCACATACCAACAAAAGAAAAATTCTTCTATGATTTAAGACATTACTTTTGGGATGACCCACATCTTTATAAAGAATGAGTAGATGGTATTATTAGACGTTGTGCACCAGAAATGTCACTCTGACGCCTATGGAGCGCATCATGCGGGAGATAGAACTGCTCACAAGGTATTGCAATCTGGGTTTTATTGGCCTACCCTCTTCAAAGATACCCGTAAGTTTGTTTTATCTTGTAGTGAATGTCAAAGAATTGGTAATATTGGTAGGCGTCAAGAAATTCCTATGAATTATTCACTTACTGTTGAACCATTTGATGTTTGGGGTTTTGATTACATGGGACCTTTTCCTTGCTCTAATGGGTATACTCATATTTTGGTTGCTATTGATTAGGTTACTAAGTGGGCAGAAGCTATTCCAACTAGTAGTGTTGATCACAACACCTCTAGTAAAATTCTTAAGGAAGTTTTCCCAAGGTTTGGAGTCCCTAGATACTTAATAACTGATGGTGGTTCACACTTTATTGATGGTGCTTTCCGTAAAATGCTTACTAAGTATCATGTTAACCATATAATTTCATCACCTTATCATCCTCAGTCCCGTGGTCAAGCTGAACTTAGCAATAGAGAAATAAAATTAATTTTACAAAAAATTGTCAGTAGGTCCTGAAAGAATTGGTTTAAGAAATTAGATAATGCACTTTGGGCTTATAGAACAACATACAAAAATCCTATGGGTATGTCTCCTTATAAAATGGTTTATGGAAAAGCTTGTCATTTTCCTCTTGAGTTAGAACATAAAGCATATTGGGTAATTAAAGAACTCAACTATGATTTCAAACTTGCCGGTGAAAAGAGGTTATTTGATATCAGCTCACTGGATGAACGGACAACCCAAGCTTATGAAAACGCTAAGTTATTTAAAGAAAAAGTTAAAAGATGGCATGACAAAAGAATCCAAAAGTGTGAGTTCAAAGTTGGAGAATATGTTCTTTTGTACAACTCTCGTTTCAGATTCTTTGCAGGAAAACTGTTCTCCAAATGGAAAGGACCCTATGTTATCTAGGAGGTTTATCGGTTTGGAGCCATCAAAATAAATAATGCCGAAGGTACTAACCCGGAGGTTGTCAATGGGCAAAGAATAAAACATTATATCTCAGGTGCGCCCATTAATGTTGAAAGCAATATTATCCAAACTATAACACCTGAAGAACACATAAAGGAAACCTTTCAGAACACTCCAGAATCATGATAAAAGAGGAGGTACGTGATACGGTAAGTAAACGGACTCCGAAAAATCCGCAAAAATATTTTTTGTCGGTTTTGGAATATATGAAAAAATAGGGAAATAAGAAACAACCAGGAAGGTAACCCTGGTGAGCACAAGAGCCAGGCGCACCCAGGTGGGTTGTGCCCACCTCGGGTACCTTCCGTACTCCATTTTTCCGTTTGCTTTTTTCCCAAGATAAAAAATCTTTATATACCCCCGAACCTATTGACCACTGTATCGTGGAGAAATCTTTTATTTTCTTTTCCTTGTTATTTCCTGACAGATCTGAAAGTATTTCGTCTCAAGATTCTGAGGAAGAGTGCTCAGTTTCTTATCAACCTTTAGACAAAAACATCTTCAAGGACACCTATCCCTACATATGGTTTTCCTATGAAGAGGGTGAATATGAACCACTTCCTCCTCATTTCAAGCACGAAAGCATGGTGGCGTTACGCAAGAGGATAATAAAGCTTGAGATGGAGAACGATGAGTTGAGGATAGATAACTTTACTCATAAGAGGGAGAAAGAGAAGGACAAATCCTCTACTTCATCACCACCGCCTCCTTCTTCATCACCAACGGTAACTTGAGTATCGGGTAAGGGCACTCCCCTTGGCTTGTGCCAAGCTTGGGGGAGGTGTCCCGGTATCGTATCACCTCCAATATCTTTCACCTTTACTTATTTTAGTTCGATCCTAAGTTATCCTTTGCTTTAGTTGAATAAAAGTTGAGTTCGATCCTTTCTTTTCGAGTGTTTGCTTAGTGATCTATCCTTGTAATCGTGTGCGAGCATGAGCTATATAATAAAGTTTAGTTTGAGTTTTGTCTTCTTTACTTTCATGTTCAATAAAAAGAAAGGAAATAATTGAAAAATATCACATGCTAAACTTATGGTAAGTAGTGACATCACATAGGTAAGAGTATAAGTAGTAAAAAATTTGCGGATTGACAAACATAGCATTGGTCAATGATGCAATTCATGAAAGGGAAGAGAAGATTCATATGCAAATACACTATCTTGGACATCTTTTATGATTGTGAGCCCCCGTCAAAATATTATATGCCAAAATTATTGACGTTGGACAGGGAAGACAACGTAATGATTTATGTTTGTTCATATTCACATAGAAGTTATATTGTCATAGATACTTTAACATGTGGTGCTTGCCCCCCATCTTTGCTAGCCAAAAATTCCGCACTAAGTAGAGATACTACTTGTGCATCCAAAACCCTTAACCCAAATCTTATTTTTAGAGTCCACCATACCTACCTATGGATTGAGTAAGACCCTTCAAGTAAGTTGTCATCGGTGCAATAAGGCAATAAAAATTGCTTCTAAAAGTGTTGGATCATTTAGTGTAAGAGAAAATTGAGCATTGTATCAACTTGTGATGGCAAAGAATAAAAGTGACAGACTGCGTAATAAAGGTTGCTATCATAAGGGGCAATAAAAAGTGCATGGCAACCTCTGCTTCCCTCTGTGAAGGACCTATCTTTTACCTTTATGTATTTACTTTTATGCAAGAGTCAAAGTTTTTCTCTCTATTCCTTTTTATTTTCTCTTTTGGCAAGCACCATGTGGTGAGGAAAGATCTAGGCACATATATCCAGTTGGATATGGGTGGCATGAATTATTATTGTTGACATCACCCTTGAGGTGAATATGTTGGGAGGTTGAACTATAAGCCCCTATCTTTCTATGTGTCCGGTTGAAACTTTTTGCTCATGTGTATGCGGTGAGTGTTAGCAATCATAGAATACTATATGATGGTTGAGTACGTGGACTTGCCATAAGGCTCCGATACGTGACCCTTCCTGAAAAGATGATGAATTGTAATTGCAAAGTTGACTGAGAACATAGTTTGTCAGTTTCCAATAGAGTTTATGCTTTATACTTCGATGTTGTGATGAATTGTTACTTGTTCATAAGAAGTTTATGATAAAAGTTATGTGATAAAAGTTATATGATAAAGTTTGTTGTTGTTATAATAATATACATGATGCTTCTATGTCCGTATTTTGTTTTTATTGACACATCTCTCTCTAAGCATGTGGACATGTTTTTCGATTTTGGTTTTCGCTTGAGGACAAGCGAGGTCTAAGCTTGCGGGAGTTGATATGTCCATTTTGCAGCATGTTTTCCTACTGTTATTTATATTGTTTTTATGTATAATAATGCTTTTTGGAGTAATTCTAATGCCTTTTCTCTCATAATATGCAAGGTTCACACAAGGAGGGAGAATACCGGCAGCTGGAATTCTAGACCTGAAAAAGCTACGTCAGGCCACCTATTCTGCACAACTCCAAATGAGCTGAAACTTGACGAAGATTTTTTATGGAATATATAAGAATTATTGGAGCAAATAACTATCAGAGGGGGCCCACCAGGTGGGCACAACACACCTGGGCGCACCAGGGAGCCCAGGCGTGCCCTGGTGGGTTGTGCCCTCCTCGGCCCACCTCCGGTGCCCCTCTTCTGGTATATAAGTCATTTTGACCTAGAAAAAAATAAAGGAGGAATTCGGGACGAAGTGCCGCCATCTCGAGGCGGAACTTGGGCAGGAGCACTTTTGCCCTTCGTTGGAGCGATTCCGCCGGGGGAACTTCCCTCCCGGAGGCGGAAATCACCGTCGTCATCATCATCACCAACAACTCTCCCATCTTGGGGAGGGCAATCTCCATCAACATCTTCAACTGCACCGACTCCTCTCAAACCCTAGTTCATCTCTTGTGTTTACTCTTTGTACCGGAACCTTAGATTGGTGCTTCTGGGTGACTGGTAGTCTTGATTACATCTTGTAGTTGATTACTATATGGTTTATTTGGTGGAAGATTATATGTTCATATCCATTATGCTATTTAATACCCCTCTGATCTTGAGCATGATTATCATTTGTGAGTAGTTAATTTTGTTCTTGAGGTCACGGGAGAAATCTTGTTGCAAGTAATCATGTGAACTTGATATGTGTTCGATATTTTGATGGTATGTATGTTGTGATTCCCTTAGTGGTGTCATGTGAACGTCGACTACATGGCACTTCACCTTATTAGGGCCTAAGGGAATGCATTGTGGAGTAGTTATTAGATGATGAGTTGCGAGAGTGACAGAAGCTTAAACCATAGTTTATGCGCTACTTCGTAAGGGACTGATTTGGATCCAAAAGTATAATGTTGTGGTTAGATTTATTCTTAATGCTTTTCTCATAGTTGCGGATTCTTGCGAGGGGGTTAATCATAAGTAGGAGGTTTGTTCAAGTAAGAACATCATCTAAGCACCGGTCCACCCACATATCAAATTATCAAAGTAACGAACACAAATCAAACCAACATGATGAAAGTGACTAGATGAAATTCCCATGTACCCTCAAGAATGCTTTGCTTATCATAAGAGACAGTTTTGGCATGTCCTTTGCCTCAAAAGGATTGGGCTACCTTGCTGCACTTTTGTTACCGTTACCGTTACTTGCCCGTTAGAAATTACCTTGCTATCAAACTACTCGTTACTTATAATTTCAGTGCTTGCAGAGAATACATTGTTGAAAACTACTTGTCATTTCCTTCTACTCCTCATTGGGTTCTACACTCTTACTTATCGAAAGGACTACAATTGGTCCCCTATACTTGTGGGTCGTCATAGCCTCCTCAGAACGTCAAGCAGCTTCAAAGCTTTCTCGGGCTTTCAAGCTATTGTAGAAGATTCGTGGAGAACTTCTCCAAAATTGCCAAGCCTCTATCTAATCTCCTCCAGAAGAATGTCAAATATTCTTGTTCTCCTAAGTGTGATGTTGCTTTCAAGACACTCCAAGAGAAGCTTGTCTCATGACCAGTCCTTACTCCTCCCGATGAATCCAAACCCTTCCAAGTATTCTGTGATGCCTCATTACAAGGTATTGGTGGTGTTCTTATGCAAGACAAGAAAGTCATGGCTTACACTTCTTGGCAGTTGAAGCCAAATGAGAAGTACCCCACTCACGACCTTGAGTTGGTGGCAGTTGTCCATGCTTTGATCACCTGGAGACATCTATTGTTGGGCAGACATGTAGCGACCCGACCTCAGACGGTCAAGTCTCTGTGCTTAAGTGTCATCCCTGGATCGGTATGCTGACACACACAGTACTCGAGGATTTATAACAGAGGTAAATCACATGTAAAAAGTAACGTAAATACTATTACCTCAATCCAAAATAGCGGAAGTAACAAGGTTGTGGATTCCCATCAACACCAACGGCAAAGTTGAGTGTAGAAATCGTAACCCTAACGTATCACTTACTCGTCGTAAGAAATCCTGCAACATGAGACGTTGCAGCCACAAAGGGTCAGTACATTGAATGTACTGGCAAATTCACACCATAGAGAATGATGAACAATGGCTATCACTACATGCATATTTGGTTGGCGGAAAAGCTCTATGGTTATAAGGTTTTTGCGAAAAGCCAATTTTTCCCTACTACAAAAGAATAATTTTTACTTAACTATCATGGTGGTTGTTAATCATTGAGAATGGTTGACAGCATTCTCAATCTGAATTAAGTAACATCATTAAACCCAACAAAATTATTTAAAGTCACATGAAGAGATTCATATGATAATCCAAGTACTAGATACTCAAAACGTCCATTACTGGGGACACGGCTAACCATGATTAGTTTGTATACTCTGTAGAGGTTTGTGCACTTTTCCCCACAAGACTCGATCTCCTCCGTTGGATTTCTCGCACTACATGGTGTTTGAGAAACGGATGACCGAGACATAGTCTTTCAGAAGCGCTAGCACCTTACGATGGGAAGACCATTACACCTACTTTCCCCTACATCTGCTAGTCTACCACTGTAAGAGTTCGCACGACTTAATCAACTATGCTAGAGCCCATAATAGCTTGTGGCTGCACACGGAAGTTTCTAGTATGAATAATCTTATGATCCCTTTGAGCCTCGGTGGCGGTCCATAAAAAAATAGGCAATCCTGGTCTACCTAGGTGCCTAGACAGGCAATCCTAAAATACCCAGGTGCCTCAATCCACCCAGATGTGTGTTTAAGTTGCCACCTTAAGTAAACCATTAATTAACAATCTCACATCTGTCATGAATACTCTCAAAAACCCAATGCACGTCTACGAGCATAGCATGGCAATGTAAGCATAACGTAAAAGTAACTCCCAAGGTTTGAATGCAGGGCAATAGGTTCGTACCTCATCAACTACTTCCCAATACCCACATGTTATCAATCCTACTCATGCAATGTTTGAGGGTGAAACTAATGCATAAAACTGGGTATGAAAGGGATATGATCAAAGTGTGAACTTGCCTGTACTGTTGATGTAGATGATTCGCACTCAAAACTCTTGATAGTTCTACTCGTCACACTCCGTTCAATCTATCGTGAGCAAGCAATGGTAACCTCACATAAGCAATCACTCAGAAGATCGGGAAGAACGAAGAAGACAGTTCGGAAAACATCAAAACCAAGCAAATAACTCTTGCAACATAAAACAATTTCTAATAGTACTAAAATTATGTGAATTTGGCCTTATCAGAAAGTTTAGGTCAAGAGCTTCGAGTTGCAAAAAGAATCAACTAAATCGGAGTTACGAAACTCAACTTATGTTCAAAAGAAGTTTGAATATGAATCTGAACAAAATTCGAAATTTGAAAATTTCAAAAAGTTGACGTGACAGGTTCACTGGATAGGTGAAAACAAGACGAAGCTATAGGCGTTGGTTTCATCTAATTTGGATAAACGAGTGAAAAGTTATGGCTATTTGAAAAATCAGGGCCAAGCTGTTTTACAAAAAAAAATAGCTACGGTTAAGGTCTAACGTATAAATACGTAGACTAATTGATAATCTAATTATTCTATCGTATTAGTCTAAAAATAATAAACTACGGAAGTATATGAAGAAAAAAATAAAATAAAGAAAGATACCTTTATGAGGCAGAGAAAAGACGACTTTGGAGAAAATAGACAATTTCCAGAAGTTGCGCCGGAGAGGAGAAATATATTTTTCTTAAATGAATCTAGTCAAACCAAAATATTGATTTAACCCGAATCGGATGATTTTTGGAGGCTCTATGGGTCTATATTTATTGATGGAATAGAGGCTTAGGGGTCAAAGGCTAGGCATTGTGAGACTAAACGTAGACGAAAATATACGAAACAGAGAACAAAAGAGGCGGATGGGCCTAAAGGCCTTCGGCCGGCCGCACGCACGCTGGGATGCAGTTTTTTTTAAACAAAATTGGTGAAAAAATAAATAAAAAGGGTGGCTGGGCCTGGCCCATATAGGATAAAGAAAAAAATAGGGCGCCCGCCGGTACTATGATGCGCACGTGGGCGACAGTTAGTTTCAGGCGCGCGCGCAGTTTATTTTTTTAAACAGAATGCGATAAACTGAAAAACGAAAATAAAAATAAAACTTTATATAGGCATATTATATATCAAAATTTTCAAAAAAAGATTTTCTACAAGATGAACATTTTCCTAGCATTAAATAAAATTCACACAAATTCAGATAATTCAAAGAGTGCTACGGGTCTAATAAAATCCAATTCAGATAATAAAATCATTTTAAAAATATCAAAATGATTTCAAATTTATTTCTCTACAATTTTCTGTTGTAGGGAATCATGTTACCCTAATTTCCATATATTTTATTTTTGGAGAAAAATAATTTGAATAAAACTCAAATAACTCCAAATTGAAAATAAATTCAAAAGAACTTTGAATTTAATTCTTTGAAACTCCCAACTCATATTTCATATAATTTGAAGAAGTCATTTTATCCTCTCTCATGAAAATCATTGAGTTGCATGAAGTTTATGTATTGAAATATTTCCAAATGAAATTCAATTATTTTCAAATACCCTTTCATTTAATTTAAATGGAAGAAGTCATATCATCTTCGCTCAAGGGTTTTGTATTTGAAAAGAATTTGAATTCATGGAGATCAGAAAGAAAATATGAAAGTTTGGGAAAGTCCTTTTATTCCCTCTCATTTAACTTTCAAAAAGTTTCGAATTCACTCACTTTCAGACAATCAATCAAATATATCAATTTATTATAACATTCCAAAATTTAGAATTTTGGGATGTTACAAACCTACCACCCTTAAAATGAATCTCGTCCTCGAGATTCGGAGAGGCTAGAAAGAAATAGGTTAGGGTCGGGGTCTTCTCAAAATCCATCAATTGTCGCAGGAGGGGGTTTGGGGTGCTAGCACCCTTAGGAGCATGGTTACGGTTCCATCAAAACTCATATACTTCATCCATATTGTTAATAGTGTCGGTCTTCTCAGATCTTCAAGATAATTCCTTCTCTGGCTCTTCTGGCAACGGCATAACCTTTTCCTCAATTCTTTTGTCCTTTCATCTTGGTAAGGTTATTTCGAGACTGGGTCTTCTTACCTGACGGGTGTGGCGCCAATACTAACTAACTATCGATATCTCATGGTGGTTAACAATTTAGGGTTTCTCCTGCACGAAATGGGTCTGGTTGATCCTCACCGTATAACCTACGGTTGGCAAAAGCTGCCTTGTACAAGGGAAAATACTTATACCATTCTAAGTTTTAAGCAAGGTTTTGATCGTCGGCGCCCTACTATAGGTAAGTCACCCAGATTTACCATCCCATATAGCAAGGCGAAAAATAAGAGTAAGTCGGTATGGTGATCAATCCATCCCGCACCAAATCATTACCATGTATACAGTTTAGCGAATCTCGCATACTAACACTCGGTCATCCTCACAAGCATTGCAGAATTTCTTTTGTCGACGAACCAAGGTTGGATAAATCCATTGATTCTGCAAGCCAAACAAATATCTATCATTCCTTCACAATCTCTCAGGTTTTGCGTAACTCCTATAAGATCGTCTGTCGATAAAATCGTAACTTCCTCCAGGGTTTTTCCTTCAGCAAGAATGTGCTTGCTTATTGGCATGTCCTGGGGCATGTGGGTTATGGCCTATCTCATCACTTTTAGTCCTAGAACTTATCATCGGGCAACTGATCATTATTCCAACTTCCAACTTCCTAGTATTCTTAAATCCATCCAATTGTACTGTCTTCCTTCCTTCTATTGGCACCAAACTAGGACATGATTACTCAGACTCATCATGGAATTTCCATTGATCCTTATTTCCAACATCATACCTCCTTTATATCCAATAGTAATTTATCTCGTCATCCTTGTGGGATATCCCTCATACCGAGATAAAAACTTATACTTATGAAGTCCATATTCCACTTCGTGGAACATCATTATCCTTTCTAGGTTCAAGCGTCCTTACAGGGGAATACTGGCCATCTCTGCATGGCACTTCTTCAACTGGGAAATGTGAAACACATCATGAACTCCTGACAGTCCTTCGGGTGACTCCAACTTGTTGGCCACTTCTCCCATACGCTCCAAAACTCGGTATGGTCCTACAAATCTCAGGGCTAACTTCCCTTAACTCTAATTCGTTTAACTCCTCGCAGGGGGAACACATGAAGACATGCTCTATCTCCAATTTCATAGACTACCTCCTTGCATTTTTAAGTCTGCATAACTCTTCTGCCTGGACTGAGCTACCTTCAGTCTATCTCAAATCAACTTACATTCTCTTCTGACTCCTCGATCACATTTGGTCCAAACAACTGACGGTCTCCAACTTCATCCCACATACTCTTGGGGTATCACACATATCGAGACAAAACTCGTATTCATTTTGTCTGAAATCCACTCAGTGGAGTATCCTTATCTTTTCCAGGGGTCAAGGGTTCTTACAGGGTACTACCACCCTTAAAATGCACAACTCTTCCATAGACCATATTTCTCATATCCTCGGAAATGGTCAAAATCCTTCTTCATAGAGTAACAACTCATAAAATCTATATCAGTTCCAATGATGCTAACTTTATTCACTCTCAATTGATTACAATCTCTCGCTTTTCCATTACATGTCTCAACTCAACACCTCAATATAAAAGAAAATGTTCTCTCTTCTACTACTATACTTCTCACAGACTCAACTATTTATCACAAGTCTCCTTCTCTTTGGGACAATCTCTGGCAAAGTGCCCTGCTTCATTACAACGAAAACATATTACTTCTGACAAGTCTCGAGGTTTCCTTTTTGGGCAACTGTTGAGGTAGTGCCGTGACTCCTTGCACCTATAACAGGTGATATGACTCAGATCCTTCCTGGAATCCAATCTGCTTCTCTTGTTGGACCTTTTCATGCCAATCATGGCTTCTATTTCCTGTGGGTCATATTCTACTTCCTCGGTCGGGAATTCTACTAGATCCCCATTCAAACAATTTTGGGAGATGTGTCCTTCTTCTCCACATGAATAGCAAGACTTAGTGCAGGGTTTACTCGGGTCCTCTTTAGGTGTGTCCTCCACATCTTCCTTCATCACGGGTTCTTCTAAAATTTCCATAAGGGATCCTTTTTTTTACTTCTTTCTTCTACTATACGGTTCTTCGTATCATGGGGTAAATGTGACATTAAGTAGGATAGTGGGTAGTATCTTCACACAAGAAACAAGTAATCTGCCTAGTTGGGCATTCTTCAACTGGGTGACTTTCTTCACAATTAGGGCATTCATCCTTGTGTTCTTTATGGGTGTGTCCTATTTCTCCACAAATCTTGCATGCACAAGGTTTCTTCATATCCTTTCCATAAGGCTTCAACTTCTGGGACACAAGCCGAGGCTTTGGCATAGTCAACTTAAATTCTCTCCAAGTGGTTACTCCTTGCCATCCATTCATGGTTTGGTACATCCTCCACCAAGTAGCAGCACCTCTTTCAAAGCACTGAAGAGCATGCTGGGTCATATCATTTCCAACTATAAGGTTATTCTTCATGCGATCCTCCATGTTCTGAATCCATCGGCCCGTCTCTAATTAACTCATCGGTCCAGAAAATACAAGCTCATCTCCATTCATCCTCTATTGGGTCCATGTGGGTTTGGGGTAAGATAAGAGAGATAGAGAGGGATACACACAATACAAACAGAAGTTTTGAAAAGACAGATTTTATTTGTGGCCGTCGGGAAAAACATCAAACAAATGACAGCTCACAAACGTCGCATCTAACGTAGGTATATAACAGGAGTTTGGTCTTCTAAAGGTCAATAAATCTTCAACGTCTCCAAACTCTTCAAGCCTTGTTCATGCTTCCAATGGCTTCTTCCGATTATGCTTGTCTACTCAAATTCTTTTGCCAGATCATCTCTATTGACGTGAAATCTCTCGTGACATCCTTTAATATTTCGTAGTTGCATTTCAAACTTCTAAGTTTCAACATCCTTGGCGTGAACCATGGTCTAGTTCCTGACGAATCTCCAGTTTCTCGAGGTTTTGCTCCTCCAGCTTGGCTACTTTTAGCTTTTGGTTCCTGAGTCCTTCACGAAATGTTTCCTTGTCTAATACGGCTTCATGGAGCTCCACCTTAAACTTCTTGATGTACTACTCCAGATCCTGGTGATACACCAGCTAAGGTTAAAACTTCATCTTACTAATAGGTGCTCCATCAGCCTTCTTAAATCAAATCCATTCTGAAGAAATCCATCCTTAACTCAGCACGGTGACAATAGCATCAGCGGGCGATGACATCACGGATAACCGTGTTTCTGCTCTTGTCATTCCCATGAGCTATCATTCCATAGTTGATATCTCCTGCCTTAGGGTTTTCTTTGACAAAACTTTAAGTTTTTAACTCTCCATGCTCCGGTCTTTCTCCGATACACCCTGATCTCGGGCATTGACAACTTCCATAATCTGTCAAGTTCCATAAGGGTAGCCTTCCTAGGTCATACAAATCTAGGGATTCTTCAGAGCCTTCAAATTCTCCTAGTCTTCGGAGTCTTCAACCGTTGTAGTTTCCATTATCATGATATATGGTAAAATCCTCTTCATTCCAAAGTGGTCTTAGTTGTCCAGTATCTTGTACTTCTTGGAGTGGTCTCATTAGTCGAATCCTCGAGTGGTCAAAAGGGGAAAGGGGTATGGTCTCACTAAAGGGAATATTTGAATAAGCTCAGAAGAGAAGAGAGGTAAAGGTCCTTTTGAAAAGAAACTTTTTAGATAAAATCCTTTCTATGGGCTTGCAAATTTCTAGGGTCACGTCCTACAGTCAACATGTGCTCTGATACCATCTTGTAGCGACCCGACCTCAGACGGTCAAGTCTCTGTGCTTAAGTGTCATCCCAGGATCCGTATGCTGACACACACAGTACTCGAGGAGTATGCTGACACACACAGTACTCGAGGATTTATAACAGAGGTAAATCACATGTAAAAAGTAACGTAAATACTATTACCTCAATCCAAAATAGCGGAAGTAACAAGGTTGTGGATTCCCATCAACACCAACGGCAAAGTTGAGTGTAGAAATCGTAACCCTAACGTATCACTTACTCGTCGTAAGAAATCCTGCAACATGAGACGTTGCAGCCACAAAGGGTCAGTACATTGAATGTACTGGCAAATTCACACCATAGAGAATGATGAACAATGGCTATCACTACATGCATATTTGGCTGGTGGAAAAGCTCTATGGTTATAAGGTTTTTGCGAAAAGCCAATTTTTCCCTACTACAAAAGAATAAATTTTTATTTAACTATCATGGTGGTTGTTAATCATTGAGAATGGTTGACAGCATTCTCAATCCCAATTAAGTAACATCATTAAACCCAACAAAATTATTTAAAGTCACATGATGAGATTCATATAATAATCCAAGTACTAGATACTCAAAACGTCCATTACCGGGGACACGGCTAACCATGATTAGTTTGTATACTCTGCAGAGGTTTGTGCACTTTTCCCCACAAGACTCGATCTCCTCCGTTGGATTTCTCGCACTACATGGTGTTTGAGAAACGGATGACCGAGACATAGTCTTTCAGAAGCGCTAGCACCTTACGATGGGTAGACCGTTACACCTACTTTCCCCTACATCTGCTAGTCTACCACTGTAAGAGTTCGCACGACTTAATCAACTATGCTAGAGCCCATAATAGCTTGTGGCTGCACACGGAAGTTTCTAGTATGAATAATCTTATGATCCCTTTGAGCCTGGGTGGCGGTCCATAAAAAAACAGGCAATCCTGGTCTACCCAGGTGCCTAGACAGGCAATCCTAGAATACCCAGGTGCCTCAATCCACCCAGTTGTGTGTTTAAGTTGCCACCTTAAATAAACCACTAATTAACAATCTCACATCTGTCATGAATACTCTCAAAAACCCAATGCACGTCTATGAGCATAGCATGGCAATGTAAGCATAACGTAAAAGTAACTACCAAGGTTTGAATGCAGGGCAATAGGTTCGTACCTCATCAACTACTTCCCAATACCCACATGTTATCAATCCTACTCATGCAATGTTTGAGGGTGAAACTAATGCATAAAACTGGGTATGAAAGGGATATGATCAAAGTGTGAACTTGCCTCTACTGTTGATGTAGATGATTCGCACTCAAAACTCTTGATAGTTCTACTCGTCACACTTCGTTCAATCTATCATGAGCAAGCAATAGTAACCTCACATAAGCAATCACTCAGAAGATCGGGAAGAACGAAGAAGACAGTTCGGAAAACATCAAAACCAAGCAAATAACTCTTGCAACATAAAACAATTTCTAACAGTACTAAAATTATGTGAATTCGGCCTTATCAGAAAGTTTAGGTCCAAAGCTTCAATTTGCAAAAAAAATCAACTAAATCGGAGTTACGAAACTCAAGTTATGTTCAAAAGAAGTTTGAATATGAATCTGAACAAAATTCGAAATTTGAAAATTTCAAAAAGTTGACGTGACAGGTTCACTGGATAGGTGAAAACAAGACGAAGCTATAGGCGCTGGTTTCATCTAATTTGGATAAACGAGTGAAAAGTTATGGCTATTTGAAAAATTAGGGCCAAGCTGTTTTACGAAAGAAAAAATAGCTACGGTTAAGGTCTAATGTATAAATACGTAGACTAATTGATAATCTAATTATTCTATCGTATTATTCTAAAAATAATAAACTACGGATGTATATGAAGAAAAAAAATAAAATAAAGAAAGATACCTTTATAAGGCAGAGAAAAGACGACTTTGGAGAAAATAGACAATTTCCAGAAGTCGCGCCGGAGAGGAGAAATATATTTTTATTAAATGAATCTAGTCAAACCAAAATATTGATTTAACCCGAATCGGATGATTTTTGAAGGCTCTATGGGTCTATATTTATTGATGGAATAGAGGCTTAGGGGTCAAAGGTTAGGCAATGTGGGACTAAACGTAGAAGAAAATATACGAAACAGAGAACAAAAGAGGCGGATGGGCCTAAAGGCCTTCGGCCGGCCGCGCGCACGCTGCGGTGCAGTTTTTTTTAAACAAAATCGGCAAAAAAATAAATAAAAAGGCTGGCTGGGCCTGGCCCATATAGGATAAAGAAAAAAATAGGGCGCCCGCTGGTACTATGATCCGCACGTGGGCGACAGTTAGTTTCAGGCGCGCGCGCAGTTTATTTTTTTAAACAGAATGCGATAAACTGAAAAACGAAAATAAAAGTAAAACTTTATATAGGCATATTATATATCAAAATTTTCAGAAAAAGATTTTCTACAAGATGAACATTTTCCTAGCATTAAATAAAATTCACACAAATTCAGATAATTCAAAGAGTGCTACGGGTCTAATAAAATCCAATTCAGATAATAAAATCATTTTAAAAATATCAAAATGATTTCAAATTTATTTCTCTCCAATTTTCTGTCGTAGGGAATCATGTTACCCTAATTTCCATATATTTTATTTTTGGAGAAAAATAATTTGAATAAAACTCAAATAACTCCAAATTGAAAATAAATTCAAAAGAACTTTGAATTTAATTCTTTGAAACTCCCAACTCATATTTCATATAATTTGAAGAAGTCATTTTATCATCTCTCATGAAAATCATTGAGCTGCATGAAGTTTATGTATTGAAATATTTCCAAATGAAATTCAATTATTTTCAAATACCCTTTCATTTAATTTAAATGGAAGAAGTCATATCATCTTCGCTCAAGGGTTTTGTATTTGAAAAGAATTTGAATTCATGGAGATGAGAAAGAAAATATGAAAGTTTGGGAAAGTCCTTTTATTCCCTCTCATTTAACTTTCAAAAAGTGTCGAATTCACTCACTTTCATACAATCAATCAAACAATCAATCAAATATATCAATTTATTATAACATTCCAAAATTTAGACTTTTGGGATGTTTCAAGACGAGTTGGAGTCTATATCGATTACAAGAGCTTGAAATATATCTTCACTCAGCCCAACCTCAATCTCAGGCAAACTCGTTGGGTCGAGATGATTGAATAGTACGACCCAAGCATTGAATACACTCTAGGCAAAGCCAATGTCTTTGCAGATACTTTGAGCTGAAAGGCATATTGCAACAACTTAATTCTCAAGCCATTCGAGCCCGATCTTTGTGAAGCATTCCAGAAGCTCAACCTACAAGTCACTCCAACTTTGGAGGATCATATTCGTGAAACGTAACTCCTTGATACTATAGTGAAGAAGGTGAAAGATGGTTTTGCCAAGGGCATGTCCAAATACAAGTGCTATCGCATTGATGACAAAGACACATTGTTGTTCGTGGACCGGATTGTGGTTCCAAAATGTGATCTCAGGAAGGTCATAATAAATCAAGCTCATAATTCCCTCCTCTCGGTACATCCAAGCAGTTCCAAGATGTACCACGACCTCAAGCAGTCGTATTGGTGGACTCGCATGAAGCGGGAGATTGCCCAATTTGTGAATGAGTGTGATGTTTGTCACAGAGTGAAAGCATAACATCAACGTCTAGTAGGACTTCTCCAACCCCTACCTATTCCCGAGAGGAAATTCGATCATATCGAAATGGACATTGTCACCGGCTTCCCCAAGTCTAAGAGAGGGAATGATGCTATCTTTGTTGTCATTGACAAACTCACAAAAGTGGCTCATTTCCTTCTAGTCAAAGAATATACCACTGCAGCTTAGTTGGCAGAGCTATACACCTCCAAAATAGTGTCGTTGCATGGGATTCCTCTGTTGATCTCCTCAGGCCATGGAAGTATCTTCACTTCCATGTTTTGAGACTCCTTCCAGAAGGCCATGGTCACCAACATCCTTTTCAGCATGGCCTTTCACCCTCAAACAAATGGCCAAGTTGAGAGAGTCAATCAAATCCTTGAAGACAAGCTAAGAGTGTGTGTCATCTCTTTCAGCATGAAGTGGGAAGATTGTCTCCCTTTCGCCGAGTTCTCCTACAACAACAGCTTCCAAGCAAGTTCGGGCAAGACCCCTTTCGAAATTATATACGTCACGAAGTGTCGTACTCCTCTCAACTAGTCAAATATGGTTGAACGCCAAATTCTTGGCAATAAATTGATCACAAAAGTTGAAGATATGTGTAGAGTCATCATGAGAACCTCAAAGCCGCGCTATCACACCAGAAAAGCTACTATGAAAGCAAGCACTGCGACTTGGCTTTTGAGATTGGAGACCATGTCCATCTCCGAGTCTCTCTCATGAAGGGCACTCAATGTTTCAGTATCAAAGGGAAGCTTGCCCCAAGATATGTTGGTCCTTTCAAAATTGTTGGAAAAAGAGGTGAACTTGCCTACCAACTCGAGCTCCCTTCCAACTTCTCAAATGTGAACGATGTGTTTCACGTGTCACAACTTCGCAAGTGCTTCAAGACGCCAAAGTGCACTATCGACTTCGAAGATATTGATCTTCAAG
Source organism: Triticum dicoccoides (assembly GCF_002162155.2). NCBI lineage: Eukaryota > Viridiplantae > Streptophyta > Magnoliopsida > Poales > Poaceae > Triticum > Triticum dicoccoides. The sequence goes on from NC_041392.1 coordinate 392,014,732, forward strand.
AAAACTTATCCAATTGTGAGAATCCCATTGCCGTTCTTCAAGAAACCGAGCACAAAACTCACAACAAGTCTATCAAGTTCCTCAAAGTTAAGTGGTCACATCGTTCCGACCAAGAAGCAACTTGGGAACGTGAGGATCATCTCCATTTTGAATAACACAATTTATTTTGTTCCTAGATCTCGGGACGAGATCCTATTATAGTGGAGGAGAGTTGTAACACCCCAAGAGTGACAGGTCCCATTTTGTAATATATCCAACCTTGGTCATGATCTAATTCCATGTGGGTTGCATCATTTTGGCTTCATCTTATTGCTTTCTTGTATCATTTGTTGCATGCCATTACCATATGAGTGGATTGTTTTATCTTGCATCATATTATTGCATTGAGTCACCCATGTAGTTGCTATGATCATCATTGTTGTTGACTACATTTGATTTGTGCTTGCCTTGTGTGTGTAACCCCATCTACATTTCAGCCTATGTTTCGGCATCTCCTCCATCCCAACATAAACCCCTCTCCATGCAAACCCCCTTGACCATCTTCTTTCCTTCAATTTTATAGCCATTTATTAGAGTGAAAATTTTCATATCCAGAAAAATGTTCATTTTTTCTATAAATCTTGCACCATGCCTTATAACTCTCTGTAAATTTTTATCTCTTTTGGACTTGATTTGGTTGGGTTAAAAATGCATCAATTTTGAGTTTAATTCGAACTTAGTTTATTTTTCTATCTCCAAAAATATATGAATCATTTTATTCAAATAGAGCATAGATCATGGATGCTAGGGATATTCTGATATATCTCTTACCCCTCTCCCATCTCTCTGTGCATTTCTGCTCTGGTTATTATATCTGAAGGACTTGAGAAAAGAAAATGAGAGAGATAGGAAGAGCAGCCCAACAACAGCAGCCACCACAGCCCAGCTAGGCCTCCCCTCCCTCTAGGTCGGCCCAGTCCTGCTCACAGTCACCTACTCCGTTCCCCTCCATCCTCCTCCTCCTTTCGAGATAGAGCCTCATGCCCGCATCGTGATCTTCATGGACGCTGAGGTTGCGCTGCCTTCTCCCCTCCTTTAAAAGCTGTAGCCGCGCCCCCTAGGGCTTCCTTCTTCTCCCCCTGCTTCCTCCATTGCACTGCCAGCCCCAGGGCTTGCCCCGTGCCCTCCTGTCGCTGCTTCCGTATGTCATGCTCGCCTCCTGTCCAAGCTCACCTCCCACATAGGAGCTTCACCGGCCTCCCTTCAACGACCCTAAGCATCGCCGCTGCTCGGGATATATCCTGGACTCGAGGCATGGCCAATGATTGCCAAGTCCGTCGACATCTTCTTCCACTATGTCGTCTTCCTCATGGACAGCAAGTCTGTCGGATTTCTTCGCCTCCTCGCTGTTGATCTACTGCGTCCCGGGCCACTTAACCATGTCCTAGGTATACTAGGTATACCCAGACCTCTTCCTGCGCTATCTCGCCGTCGACTCCACTCCGTATACGTCGTGCCTTCCATGTCATCATCGTGCTCCCGGTGCTCCGGCATGCTATGTTTCTTTTTATGTGTATCATAGTTAGGATCTGGTAACGCTTGTCGCGCCTCCGCATGTCCACGTCTGTCTGCACGCACACTCGCGCACCCGCAGTGCCTCGCTACTGCTCGCGCATGCCCCAGAGCCTGGCTGCGCCTCTGCTTCACCTCACCTCTGCGTGCCTGCCATGGTCCCGAGTCGAGTGCGAGCTCAAACTGGAGCGCCCTTTCTGGCCTTCTCTCCCTAGCCTCCCGCACCCATACAACCACGTCGCGACCCTATTCCGCACGTCTACCGCCGCTCGCCTCGCCCCGTTCTGCCCTCGCCGGCGCCATCGTCACTGTCGTCTTCTTTGTTAAGAACAGAGGAGCTAGCACCGCTTGTGCATTGCTCAAAGGAACCGAGCCCCATCCATTCACAATCGCTCGCCTAGATCGACTGGTTTGAGCCCTCCTCCTCCTCTCCCTAGCGACCTGGGTTCGATCCCTGATGGCAGCAGCTAAACACTCTCCCTTTTTTATTTTCTCTCTTAAGACACTTGGGCCCCAACAGGCATACAGACACCCACACACACACGGGGCCAGTGTCATACAGACAAACCCCTCCTTTTATTTTTCCCTAAACCCAACAAATTCCATTTCATTAAAGTTCATGATTTCCAAATCTGGACATTCCATTTCAGGACTTGACTTGTGCCATTTGTCAGCACTTTCATGTCGGAACATATGCATATTATATATCAAATTGGGGGAGAAAAATCTAGCTAATCCAACTGTGGCATTTGGTTTGTCATTTGAGCAAGTTTTGTTGCATGTCATATTTACACAATTTGCCATTTTATTACTTTTTGTGTGAATTAATGCAAACATCATGTGAGTAGTCTTTGCACATGAGGTGGATCATTATCATGCCATATTACTGCTATAATTTATTTAATGCCATTATATGCCCTGAGGTGACTGCCACAAGCTTGTTAACATGCTAAGATAATATTGTTGGTGTCTACTTATTGAAATCTGCTAAGTCTGAAATTGCTAGTAATAAAACTTGCTATTGTCTTGATGGTTCCCACTAATCTAAAACTATTCTGACCATGCTAAGTAATCATGATTTGTTCTATATTACCAGTACTCTCATTCCATGCCTTTTGTTGTCATGTAGAACTATTGTAGCTTGTTGTTATGTTGCTTGCAAAATGCCATGATTATTTTATTGTCACTTTTGCATTGCATATTATTTTACTAATCGTTTGAGATCCGTGCATCCGCTTCCAGTGATCTTCATATATTTTTCATCTCAAATCTTCCATTCTTTCTAGTGGCATACTTGGATTGCCAAAAATTTGACATATCCATCTTGTCTTCGCCATTTCCTTCCCGACATCGTAACCTTCGTTCTGGTAGAACCGTAGCCCCATTCGTAACATTCTGCATATGCATTCATGATAGAATTGCATGTAGAACATGTTCATTGCCATGCCAAGGTTATTAATTGGATGCTTATTCTTCTTTGGGTAATACCAAGAGACGGGTTTGAGTCTGAGGACCCTGTTGAGTACGTTAACGAGGAGCAAGGTTTCGATCTCACCGAGAAATAATTAGGCAAGATCATCATTCCTTGATATCACCACTATCTTTTCTTTGCTAGATGCCTTGTTGCTATCGCTATGTCGCACGACCTACTACTTGTTTGTCAGCCTCCCAAATTGTAAGGAAACAAACTCTAACACAACCTTCCTAGCAAACCGTTGTTTGGTATGTTACCACTTTGCTTAGCCCCTCTAATAGCACTGCTAGCTGCAGGTGCGGTGCAGGTTGTTCCATGTTGGGACATGGATATCATGGGATATCACACTATCTCTTATTTAATTAATGCATCTATATACTTGGTAATGGGTGGAACACTACAGCAGGATGCTGCTAACGTGACACTACGATCAGAGACCCTTCGACGAAACTATGTGCGATGCCATAATCACAAACGGTGGTGTAAAAAACTGTCAAAAAGGTGCAAAAAGTTTGTGATGGAGGATGCATCAAACACAGTTTAGATTTTAGTTGCGTGTGTGATGCAGGGCATACGGTTCAGCCTACTTAACTGTTTGCGATGAGGAGGAACAAAAGAAACGGGCAGCCAGATGAAGGCGTGTGCGATGTACAACATACGATTCACTCGGATGAATTGTTTGTGATTAGGCAACACAAAAGAAATGGTTAGCCAAATCAAGGTGTGTGTGATTGAGGGCATATGCTTCAGAAGGATTAACTATTTGTGATTAGGCAAGAGAACAGAAATGGGTCAGCCAGATCAAAGTGTCTGCGATTGATGGCATACACTTCACATGGATGAACTATTTGCAATTAGCCACAACAAACTGAAAAAGTTAGATAGATCAATCTGTGTGCGCTAGACAGGCACACACATTCTAATTAAAAGAAGCATGCGCGATGGTAATAACGAGCACGCACGGTTGTTGGAACAAGACGTTTGCTGACATTGCCTATTTGCGGTGCACCCTATGGTGCAAACGCCACGTACGCGACCGAGAAGGCGTACGTGCCCACGTTACGCCTTCTGGGAATAGTGCCGCACTTATAACCGTCAGTAAATTTTCAGCATGCGTCCCATCATGTTCCAAATTGCAAACCTCCTCACACCGATCAAAACCTAAATGGTTTCCGCTTAGGAGCGTATTACTACTCGGTTATAAATACTACTACTCCAAGATAACTGCACATTCCTCTTCAACTCCTCATCCACAAAAAGTCAAAAACAAACAAGTCATTCATCATCGTTCCCTTGCGTCCCCCATGGCCTGCGTGAGTTCTGGGTCGAGAGATTGCCACCAGGGAGAGGCGAGCCTGGAAGAGGAAGCACGAGAGATGTCCCGCCTCGCCGCGCAAGCAACCAACATGTCTCGCCTTATGGCCGTAGCAGGAGAGAGATCCCGCCGCGCTGTCGAAGCAGGACGGAGGTCCCGTCGTGCCGTCGATGCAGTAGACTGGTCTGGCCGCGCCGCGGAAGCAAAAGAGATGTCCCGCCATGCCGCCAATGCAGCAGAGATGTCCTCCCGCGCCGCGGCGGCTTGGGAAAATATCTCGCGGGCAGGCGAGGACTCTTACAGGCGCATGCGTGCCCTCGTCCTTAGGCAGATGGATCAGATCTCTAGGTGGGCGAGGTTGCAGGATGACCTGAAAGCCTCGTTTGAACAGTCTACCGACATCATCTGACAACTAAATGAGGGCAATGCGAAGCTCTGGGCCAAGCGCGACCTGCTGAGGGCAAAGATCGTCGGTAGTGCGAAGCAGCAGGAGCAGACAACTTCCTTATTGAAGAGGACTGGCGTCATCGTCGAGAAACTTAAGGACGAGAATGTCATGCTGCACATTGAGCGCAGAAAGCTGGTGGAGGACTCCATGGATGCTCTCAAGAAGCATCTAGAGGACAAGAAAGAGCTCGTCGCCGCTCGCCGTGGAGACTAGTTCCCACGGCCTACAGCAACGTATCAAGAAAGTAGAGATCAGCGAGCCAGATAATTGTCTTCCTTCTTCTTTTGCCCTTGTGTATTTCGGGCGTTGCCGCATGTGGCTTTTTTAATTATGTTTCTAAATATGTAAGACAATTATTATCCACTGTCATCGTCCTTATATTCATCATGCTTGCTATAACTCGCAGTCGATGCAATATAGGTCCATCGGATCTTACATCAAGATCGGTGCAAAACTTTCTTTTCAGATTTTCATTTTTCTCTCTTAAATCTTAGTCCAGTGAGACATATAGCCACATCATAGAATAGGTGCTCGGGCACCATTAATGGAGACGTTGGGAGGGAGGTGCGTGGCTGGTAGCGGTCACAGGGCTCTCCTCCCGATGAGCACGCGCAGGGGTCTCATCGCACGCCTCCCGTACTCTAATAGCTACCCCTCACGGCACCTCCTAGCTAATAAAAAAGGGGACAGGTGCCCACACGTAATTGGTAAGTAGAACACTCCGGTTTCAATAATACTTGTGTTTTCGATTTGTAACGTGACAACACTTGTTCCAAAATAACTTTGTTGATTGTTAATGTGTGCGCCTTCGCAAATCGGACAGAAAATTACCACAGCATGTTGGTGCCATGTCATGACACCATGCCAAGTTTCATGATTTACAGGCGTGTTTTGGATTTACAGGAATTAAAAAACCAAGTTTCTCAATCTTTCCGGTCGAGCCACAACGCCCAGATGCTTGAATTTCACTCCTATCTCTTGCATGGGACCTAGAAATTCACCCAAGGACACACATGTGATTTTTCAAACAACTTTGGTGCACTGGAGCATGTGCTTGTAGTTCAAATTTGAATTATGCACATTAAATGCGCAGAAACTCAATTAATGCATAAAAAAGGCCAAACGAACCCGGAATAATTCTAAAATTTAGCACGATACTTCTATTTGGTCTAATCTACCAGTGTAAAAAATTAAGGCGGGAGCAGGCAGTGTACGTATGTCGTTTCGCACACGGAGGTGACACGTTCACTTTCAGAACCACCAGCCTTCTTGGGGCAAGTTCTGGTTTGCAAGAAGCTTACACCAAAGTTTCCCGCAATTCGGCCAAAAATATTACCACAGTATGTTGGTGCCATGTCATGACACCATGCCAAGTTTCATGATTTTCAGGCGTGTTTTGGATTTATAAGAATTAAAAAACCAAGTTTCTCAATCTTTCCGGCCGAGCCACGATACCCAGATGTTTATATTTCACTCCCATCTCTTGCATGGGACCTAGAAATTCACCCAAGGACACACATGTGATTTTTCAAACAACTTTGGTGCACTGGAGCCTATGCTTGTAGTTCAAATTTGAATTATGCACATTAAATGCACGGAAACTCAATTAATGTATAAAAAAGGCTAAACGAACCCGGAATAATTCCAAAATTTAGCACAGTACTTCTATTTGTTCTACCTGTGCAAGAAAATTAAGGCGGGAGAAGCACTACTAGGAAAAGGGCTATAGATGGAAATGATACTAATGGCGCACCAGACATGTGGTGCGCCATTAGTATATACTAATAGCGCACCATGTGTTGGTGCACCATAAGTGTCCAAATACTAATGGCGCACCACATCCACAGTGCGCCATTAGTAACAATTTTTTTTAATTTT